>NW_021681279.1:112637-116460 GCF_001412515.2 Diachasma alloeum | reverse complement strand
AAAAATAAGGGTAAAAAAAAGCATTAGAAGAAGAAAAATAAAATTTCTACTAGTTATAACTCAAGATCGAATTATACATACATACGGACACGCTCTAAAAATAGCATATTTGTACTTTTCAGACCATATTTAGTGGATCTGCCACAAAAAACTGGAAGGTTTGAATTTGAAGAATACAATGCTTCCATTTGGAAGCAAAAATGGGGTCGAAATTTATAAGTACAGATCGACTCAGAATTCGATTCTGAATCGATCTAAACACACCCCTAGAGACCTTTTTTTGGTGCCGCGTCCGCCATCTTGAGAACGGTTAGTATGAGGGCAAAAAAATGGGGTGAAAATTAATGGGTACAGATCGACTTAGCATTCGATTGTGAATCGATCTATATATACCCCTAGAGACCTTTTTTTGTGACCGCGTCCGCCATTTTGAAAAAAGTATGAGGGTCAAAAAATGGGGTGAAAATTAATGGGTACAGATCGACTCAGGATTCGATTCTGAATCGATCTATATATACCCCTAGAGACCATTTTTTGTGACCTCATCCGCCATCTTGGAAAAGGTTAGTGGGAGGGTAAAAAATGGGGTCAGAATTAATGGGTACAGATCGACTCAGAATGGGATTCTGTACCGATCTAAACACACACCTAGAGACCCTTTTTTGTGACCGCGTCTGCCATCTGGGGAAGGGTTAGCGAGGGTCAAAAAATTGGGTCAAAATTCATGGATTTACATCCCCCATCATACATCAAGAAAATGAAACAAATGGGCCAAAATGGGTCCGTCACCCTTTTTGAAAAATTTGAAAAATCATCTTTTCAGGCTACCGATAAGTTCAATGTTGGAGATTACACTCTAAAAAAAGCTACTTTTCACCGGTGCCGAATGGTACTTGGGGCGAATTTCCTCGTAGGAAAATACTTGTCCTAACGACTTTTCGTATCCTTGAGTGAACGGGGGAGATTGGTTGAATGATTACATGGGTCAAACGGGGAACACTGGTGGAGGGATCACACGGGTCGAATAGGGGGGACGAGTGAAGTGATCGTGAGGGTTAAACGAGGGAGACTTCTAGGGGAATTACGACAATCAAACGCAACATACGAGTCAAACTAGTGGGACGAGTGTCGTGATCATGAGGGTCAATAGAAGGGTCAAACGGAGGAACCCGAGGGATCACAAAGGTAAAATAGGAGTGACGAACGGGGTAAACGTGAGGATCAAAATTCCGTTTCCATCCTTTTTCCCATTTTACCCTTGTAATCGTGCCGATCGTCTTCCACGTATGACCCTCGTGATAACTTCGCTTTTCTTCCACAGTTGACTCTCCAAAAAGTCCACACCGCCTACTGGTTCGCGACTCTCGCCCCTCCTTACGCTCATTAACATCTCTCCTTACGTTCATTAGGAAAAAAGTGGGGCAAAATGGGTTTGTCATCTTCCGAGTTGACACCTCCGCCCCCCACCTGTAGCGTCGAGCTACATCCACACACTCGCTGACCAAGGACACCGGAGAAGAGATGATCGACGGGTGAACGAAAACAATTTAGCCATCTCTCTCGCTCCTATACCGGCACGCGTATATCTCGGAGATGAATTCCGTCTCCGAAATCTATCCTACCTGTGAATTGAGACAAAGAATAAGACCGTCTCAACTCGGTGGCTCGCTTACCCCCCCCCCCCAAAAAAAACCCGCAATAATGAATTCAAAAATTCAACGAATGGGGGAGAAAGGAATTCTGAGTCATTTCCCAAATTGACGTCCCCCCCCGCCCCTCGCGCTCTTTAGGAAAAACTGGGGCGAAATGGGTTTGTTTGTTGTTTTTCGACTTGACATCCCCCCTCTCGCTCAATAATAAAAAAAACAACAAATGGGGCAAAATGGGTCTGTGAGCCATTTCCTAAATTGACTTAAGGGAACTCCTCCGCCCCCTCTCGCTCATCAGGTAAAATACAACAAATGGGGCAAAATGGGTTTGTCAGTCATTTTCAGAGTGACATACCCCCCCCCTCCGCCCCCACAACCCACAATGATGTATTGCGGAATTTTAAAAAATGGGGCAAAATGGGTTTCTAAGCCATTCTCAAAATGACGTTTCCCCCCTCCTCGTTGTCACACATTAGGAACAAAATGGGGCAGAATGGGTTTGGTTTTCATTGCCGGGATCAACTCCCCCACCCCTAAACTTTGACAGAAAAAAAACAAATAGGGCAGAATGGGTTTGTCAGTCATTTTCTAAATCGACCCCTCCTTCCCCGCCCAAAACCCGCAATAATGTCTGCCAGGAAAAAAATCAATGGGGCAAAATGGGTTTGTTTGTCATTTCCCGAGTTGACGCCCCCTGCCCACCACCCGTCCCTACCCGCAGTAATGGATTTTGAAATTCAAGTAATGGGGCAAAATGGGTTTCTAAGTCATTTCCCAAATTGACACCCCCCGCCCCCCTCATGCTCATAGAGAAAAAGGAACAAATGGGACCCAATGGTTCTGTAGGCCATGTGCCAAATTAACTTCCCCCTCCCCTCATGAGGAGAACCGTGGGGCAAAATGGGTTTGTTTGTCATTTCTCGAGTTGACACCCCCCCACCCCCCGAATGAAACCCATAATTATGGATTTCAAAATTCAACGGAAGAAGCAGAATGGGTTCGTGAGAAATTTCCCGAATTGACATCCGTCCCCTCGCTCATCCCCTTCAAAAAAAAGCATGTAACGTTTTCTGTCACCGTTTTTCGTCGCATAGCTAAGTTCATCGTATGAAGATTATTAATTTATTATGTATAGAATGTAATTTATACATATAATCATATATGTATAGTATATATATATTATACATTATATATATATATATACAGGGTGTCCCGTAACCGATCACTTTCCTCGGAGGGTATTGTAGAGGATGATTTTTGGAATCGAAAGTTCCCCTTCGGTTTTTGGATCAGGCCATTTTTTTTTTGGATTTTGATTTTTTAATGTTGTCTGACTTTTAATTTTTTTAATTCTGTTACTACTTATTCCAGGGCCGAAGAAGATTTTTTCAAAATGTTCATTAAAAAAAAATTGGTTTTTCATGTAGTACATCGTCACCTACCAACTCCACCCCTTCCGGCCCATTATCGCGGAGAATTAATTTCAAAAAAACTTAAATTAAGAAACCGAAGAATTTGTTTTTTCTTTTATTTCCAGTAGGTCTCGATGACGTGTCTCATTGTCGACATCGAAAAATAAGAATAACAAATAAGAAAAAGATTTCTATTTTAATTTCTTTTTTAAGTTTTGGAAAATATTTTGGACGCGCGCTGATAAAGATGGGAGGTTTATGACTGGTTAAGAGGATTGATAGAGAACGTGACAATTATCGACATAAAAAAATGAAAAATAAAACAATAATTAAAATTTTTAATTTTTTTTTGGCGTTCTGGAAATGATTTTGAACGCGCGGCGATAATGGTGGGAGGTTTGTGAGTCGATGGGAGGATAAGTGGGATACATGCTCATAACCGACATGAAAAAAAAAAAGAAAAACAAATGAAAAAAAATAATTTTTATTTTCATTTTGTTTTTCGCTTTTGGAAATGATTTTGGACGCGCGGTGATAAAGATGGGGGGTTTATGAGTGGATGGAAGGATTGATAGATGACATGACGATGACCGACATAAGAAAAATAAAAAATAAAACAATAATTCAACTTTTGATTTTTTTTTTTGGCGTTTTGGAGATTATTTTAAACGCGCGGCGATAATGGTTGGAGGTTTGTGAGTCGATGGGAGGATAGGTGGAGGACGTGCTCATAACCGACATAAGAAAAAACGAAAAACAAAA
>NW_021681279.1:112303-112550 GCF_001412515.2 Diachasma alloeum | reverse complement strand
CGTTTTATTTTTGATGGCCCTGAGAAGGGCCGATTGTGAATGCAGCTCATGCTGGCAGGTGCTGGAAATGGCCTCCTCCAGCAGCCACGCAGGCATGAATCCTTTGAAGGACATCCATCCTCACTCGTTGGAGCATCTCAGCACTGACGTTGGTACTGGCCGCATGCAGTAGAGCCACCAATTCCTCCACGGTCTCCGGCTCGGTCTCGTAGACTTGGTCCTTTAGATAGCCCCAAAGGAAGAAGTC
>NW_021681279.1:75257-108229 GCF_001412515.2 Diachasma alloeum | reverse complement strand
CGCCGACTCGATAATTTAACACTGGCGCCATCTCGCGGCATTCTCCCATCTGAACTTCTTTACCACACAGCACACCATCAATAATTTCTCCTAATTATACAAAATAACCTATTAATGGGTATTAATTGGGACCAATTGTTTGTCTATCAGCATTTAAATAATTTTTTGATTATATTCCAATTATTTTTGGCCCATTTTTCGCCTTAAAATTACATCCATGCACATCCATGCTACATCCATGCTAAACATGGATCCTTATTCGCTAGGGGTGTCCAATACTGCGTCTTCGTCACGCGGAATAAAACAAAACATTCTAGTAATCGAAAATTGCAAGCTTTTCGAAGGAATGTAAAAAATATAAAAAACCCGTCGAGGTAATTTACGTAAATTACGTCGGTAAAAAACGGTGTGATTTACCAACGTTATTTACACACCCAACCCTGCTCTCCCCTGTAATCTCTGGGGGAATATCGACATCGGCGTACGCGCCCTGTTTTATCAACAAACGTGCACTCCGCGTAGTTCTCGCGCCACCGCTAAGAAAAAATACGGACGAAGACTTTCCATAGTCGTTGCAGATCTCCCATATAATCTCTGGCCGTGGTTCAGATCTCCCCCTATAAGCTTCGTATTGAGTAACCCAGTAACCTTAAAAAAAAATTGCACTCCAACTGGGAATATTTCAAAAAATTTGCCAGGCACAACAAAAATCGACAATAAGTGGAATGTAAATGACAAATCAATCAGAATCTCGAAAAGTGATAAAACAAAAAATGTTTAATACTAGTAGTGCCATAATGTCATATATGATGACTTAACAATGCCAAACGCTATAACCTCTGAATAAACTACGATAAAGTGTCTTTAATTCTTTCTAATCATGAACGGAGTAAGATACTTATCAAGTTGCATCAACTCCAGTACATCTCGAGGAATTTTATCCCTAAACTTGCAGAAAAAGAGTCGAATCTTTCATAATACTGTGAAATCCCTCCAGTGGCAATATAATAAATTGCATTGTTCAGCTTATCTTGGAGCGGATTCAGAACCTCTAAGAGGAAATTCAGAAAATATTGTTAATAATAAAAAAAATTATCGCTTTCAACAAGGGCCCGATTTAGCAGACTTTATTCTTGCGAACGCGAAGACAACACCTACAGTAAGCGCTCGAAATCATCCATACCTAAAAACAAACTATGGACCTGAGCAGAAAGTTTACTTCGACGTTTATGGATGTCAGATGAATGTGAACGACACAGAAATCGTTTGGTCTGTATTAAAAGGCAGTGGATACACTCGAACGATTCAGATTGACGAAGCAGATATTGTTTTGGTAATGACCTGTGCTATAAGGGAGGGAGCAGAGCAGAAAATCTGGGCGAGGATAGATCAGTTAAATAGTTTGAAAAGAAAACGAAAGCATCTAAGGAGTAGATTTTCTCTGAGGATTGGAATACTTGGATGCATGGCTGAGAGACTCAAAGCACGGATTTTGGAGAGGAAGAAAGCGGTGGATCTTGTAGCTGGACCGGACAGTTATCGCGATTTGCCGAGACTGTTGTCTATTGTGGAGAATCATGAAACTGCAATCAACGTCCAACTGTCGGCGGAGGAAACTTATGCTGATATTACCCCTGTGAGACTGAATCCAGACTCGGTTTCTGCATTTGTGTGAGTTGAAGGATGTCTTTTATTCGTAGGATCTTATTCATTCGCTTGAACATCTTAAGGGGAGACTGTTATGAGTTTTAAGAGTCGTGGGCTATTGGAATGAGATTTCTCATACATTGAAGATAGAATATATCTCACAAAAAACACAAAAAAGAGTTTTGGTGGAAAAAGACTGCCAAGTCTGTATGATTGTTCGTTCACAAAAATTTAAGTAATCACGAATAAGAAAGCCAAGTCGATATTCGTTCATTTATCAGTACAACATACGGTGATTGTGAATCACAAGAAAAAAAAAGCGGCAACCACAATTTATCTGGTGACCGTACTTGGGCGCGTCTAAACAATAATTTTCTATATATTTTCCCTAATTTTACCTTCAATAAATTTGAGTATTCTCCACTCCATTGCCTCAGTCGAATCTTCTTTCTTTAGTGACAATGACCTTCCTCTGGAAGACGTATACGGCAGTAGACATTTATTCCTTTTATTCATTCCGGCATTATCATTTTTGTATGGAGTCACGAAATATACATATACTTTGTTCAAACTATGCGGCGTTCATATAGTTTCTTAAAGAACATACGATAAAATGTAGATTAAATTGGTCTAGAGTCTAATCTCCATTGATTTCTTCTTCATTCCCAATCATATACGATTCTCTTCAGTGCGAGTAAATCATGAGTTTTGCCATTTAATCTTGTGTAAAATTCCCCATACAACTTAGAACTCTTTTCCATTTCCATAGTTCTTCCTGTGTTGACCAGTGGTTTAACGAATGGCAATTAGTATGATACTTAAAGCGGCACACGCCAAGTACGTTCACCAGATAAACTGACTGCCGCTTTTGTTTTTTTATTCACAATCACCGTATGTTGTAGTAATACATGAACGAATATCGATTTGGCTTTCTTATTCGTGATTTCTTAAATTTTTGTGAACGAACAATCATANTTTAATCTTGTGTAAAATTCCCCATACAACTTAGAACTCTTTTCCATTTCCATAGTTCTTCCTGTGTTGACCAGTGGTTTAACGAATGGCAATTAGTATGATACTTAAAGCGGCACACGCCAAGTACGTTCACCAGATAAACTGACTGCCGCTTTTGTTTTTTTATTCACAATCACCGTATGTTGTAGTAATACATGAACGAATATCGATTTGGCTTTCTTATTCGTGATTTCTTAAATTTTTGTGAACGAACAATCATACGGACTTGGCACAGTCTTTTTCCACCAAAACTCTTTTTGGTGTTTTTTGTGTGATTTCCTTTCTTTTTGTGGTTTATCCACTGAAATAATTTTTCCATTTTTTCTTACAGTGAATTCATTTATATATCTCTCGTTATTTTTATTTTTCATTTTTCAATTAACTTGTAAAAACATCATGCATATATTCTTGGAATTCCTTGGCCACCTTGTCGATTTAATTACGGTATCATCGACTTGGATCCAATCAGTTTTTTCAAATCGTAATAAACTTCTACAGTGAGTATCATCATCCTTCTCTCTTCCATGGAATATCGCGCTAATGACTGTATTTTTTACCACATAGAACTACCTGAGCGTTAGGAACAGCTTTTATAGAAATTTTTTTCATTTTTAGTTTTGACCGTTCATTCGGCGAACATGATTCTAATTTTATCACTACCACACTTTCGAAACAGTAACCAGCTCCATCTTACGAATACCTTCAGTTATCTTCCCACAATTATTACAATATGAACTTGAATCAGACCAGAATGTCAAAGATTCGGCAATTAAATGATTCAATTCTGTAGATGATAATTTTGAATCGTCAATCAATAAATTCCAAACTATTTTAGTTTCTGTACGTTCTTTTACATATTTGCATCCATTACATCTATCGGTATATTTAAACTCATGTTCCACAATCTTTTTCATCATATCGAGTTCATTAGAGAGACCTATAATGAGGGAGAGCTTCAAAAAATGACGAAGGGTCTTGTTCTTTCCTTCATAAAAAAAAGCATGCATTGCAAACTGCCATGGGGGAGGACATGTAAAAAGTGTCATGGCGGCGCATGAAGGACGTATTCTCATGTGAACTTTCATGAGAATGAGCAATGCGGCCGCGATGGCGCTGTTCAAGAAAGCGCGCGTAAATTACAAATCGGATTCTCTATGTGAAATGAAAAATTGTTCGAATGATGACTGATAATTGGATAACTTGAAAGCCAAGAATGGAATGAAGCAAGTGGGAAATTACGTTTATTGTCATATAGTATATGCATATTTTCTACACATGGATTTGTTTATATTGAGGGGAAAGGGAAATTATTTTTTGGTAATGGATGTTAAAAATTGAAAGGTAGTTGAAATGATTGATAATTAGATGAACTTGAATGTCAAGAGTGAAATAAAATAGAAGTCATTAATTGCTTTCGTCACAATATAGTCAATATATTTTTGTTCCTAAATTAACAATTCGCTTCCGCATGGAATTTCTATTACGGTTGATTTTCCAATTGAATTCAATGATTCATTTTATTCAATTTATTGACATCGCCTCAATGTTGGCAGCCAGCATTGCCTCAAAAATATTGGTTTCAAAATAATTTTTTTCAACAACAGATGATGCAATCAATCTCATGATCGAACGTGGTCAAAGTGGTATTAGGAAGAATATTTTAAATCATAGTTAGATTCATTTAAACAATTATTTTTTCAGTTATCGTCGAAAAACGATCGGTCATACACACACATACTGTGACGAGGCATATTCATTTATTTTTTATTACTTTTCTACATATTTTTTCCCACTACACATTGCCCCCTAAAATGTAAATTCCGCCACCGTTGGATACCCCTTCCCTCACTTTTCCCCTCATCGCCCCTCTGCCCCTGCCCCTGGACATCACGAAGACATCAGCCGAAGGAAGACATCAGTTCCGGCCCCACCCGATCAATTGGAGAAGCCATCGCCTCCTGGAAATTCCCCATACTGGACCCCCGAATATTCAACACCTGCAATAATCCCTTGCGAGACATCCCTGGATTGTGGTCATCGTCACCACCCGTGCTGATTGGCCCCGATTGCTCCCGAATTAAAACCCGAAGGACTTCGACACCTGACGAACCCCCACGAATCGCGAAGGAAAAGAAAAGACCGTCACTCGTGCATTAGCTGCCCCGTGAGTCACCACGTGCCCCGAAAATAGTAATAGTGAATGCAGTAAAATTCGCCCGGAAGTTATTTGGCGGATAAAAAGAGGACTTTTGATACATCGAGCTCATTCCAGCTCTAGTATTGGTGCCCAGGCAACCCCGAGGTGGAAAGGAGGCTCTTCAGGAAAACGCCCTGGTATTTTGAAGGAGTGCAAGGCGCCGGTGGAATTCCACGTGTTCGCCAGAGTGAAGTCCCATCGTGAGTACGAGTTACCCCCTCATTTTCCCTCTTGTCCCCACAATATTACCCTTCATACCCCCCAACGGTGAGCCTACACTCTTTTGTTTCTTCCCCCTTCAGTTATCATTTATATATTTAGTTGCATTCCGTCGACACGACTAGCTTCTCCCCTTTTTCTGCATTAGAGTCACTCCCTTTTTACGTGTACAAAAGTTGCCTGGCCTNAAATAAAATAGAAGTCATTAATTGCTTTCGTCACAATATAGTCAATATATTTTTGTTCCTAAATTAACAATTCGCTTCCGCATGGAATTTCTATTACGGTTGATTTTCCAATTGAATTCAATGATTCATTTTATTCAATTTATTGACATCGCCTCAATGTTGGCAGCCAGCATTGCCTCAAAAATATTGGTTTCAAAATAATTTTTTTCAACAACAGATGATGCAATCAATCTCATGATCGAACGTGGTCAAAGTGGTATTAGGAAGAATATTTTAAATCATAGTTAGATTCATTTAAACAATTATTTTTTCAGTTATCGTCGAAAAACGATCGGTCATACACACACATACTGTGACGAGGCATATTCATTTATTTTTTATTACTTTTCTACATATTTTTTCCCACTACACATTGCCCCCTAAAATGTAAATTCCGCCACCGTTGGATACCCCTTCCCTCACTTTTCCCCTCATCGCCCCTCTGCCCCTGCCCCTGGACATCACGAAGACATCAGCCGAAGGAAGACATCAGTTCCGGCCCCACCCGATCAATTGGAGAAGCCATCGCCTCCTGGAAATTCCCCATACTGGACCCCCGAATATTCAACACCTGCAATAATCCCTTGCGAGACATCCCTGGATTGTGGTCATCGTCACCACCCGTGCTGATTGGCCCCGATTGCTCCCGAATTAAAACCCGAAGGACTTCGACACCTGACGAACCCCCACGAATCGCGAAGGAAAAGAAAAGACCGTCACTCGTGCATTAGCTGCCCCGTGAGTCACCACGTGCCCCGAAAATAGTAATAGTGAATGCAGTAAAATTCGCCCGGAAGTTATTTGGCGGATAAAAAGAGGACTTTTGATACATCGAGCTCATTCCAGCTCTAGTATTGGTGCCCAGGCAACCCCGAGGTGGAAAGGAGGCTCTTCAGGAAAACGCCCTGGTATTTTGAAGGAGTGCAAGGCGCCGGTGGAATTCCACGTGTTCGCCAGAGTGAAGTCCCATCGTGAGTACGAGTTACCCCCTCATTTTCCCTCTTGTCCCCACAATATTACCCTTCATACCCCCCAACGGTGAGCCTACACTCTTTTGTTTCTTCCCCCTTCAGTTATCATTTATATATTTAGTTGCATTCCGTCGACACGACTAGCTTCTCCCCTTTTTCTGCATTAGAGTCACTCCCTTTTTACGTGTACAAAAGTTGCCTGGCCTCCCCCACTCCCTAGATCTCAGTAAAGGCCTTATCTACGTCTTTTGACGATCATAATTGTATTTAGAAAAGAATATAGGTTATTGTTCTCAAATTATCCCTTATTTGTCCCTTTTCTTGACTCGCCCTAATCCTTTTTTCAGGACTTAGTATTATAGAATCTAGAAAACGGTCACAATACATACATCCGGACATCNTACACACACATACTGTGACGAGGCATATTCATTTATTTTTTATTACTTTTCTACATATTTTTTCCCACTACACATTGCCCCCTAAAATGTAAATTCCGCCACCGTTGGATACCCCTTCCCTCACTTTTCCCCTCATCGCCCCTCTGCCCCTGCCCCTGGACATCACGAAGACATCAGCCGAAGGAAGACATCAGTTCCGGCCCCACCCGATCAATTGGAGAAGCCATCGCCTCCTGGAAATTCCCCATACTGGACCCCCGAATATTCAACACCTGCAATAATCCCTTGCGAGACATCCCTGGATTGTGGTCATCGTCACCACCCGTGCTGATTGGCCCCGATTGCTCCCGAATTAAAACCCGAAGGACTTCGACACCTGACGAACCCCCACGAATCGCGAAGGAAAAGAAAAGACCGTCACTCGTGCATTAGCTGCCCCGTGAGTCACCACGTGCCCCGAAAATAGTAATAGTGAATGCAGTAAAATTCGCCCGGAAGTTATTTGGCGGATAAAAAGAGGACTTTTGATACATCGAGCTCATTCCAGCTCTAGTATTGGTGCCCAGGCAACCCCGAGGTGGAAAGGAGGCTCTTCAGGAAAACGCCCTGGTATTTTGAAGGAGTGCAAGGCGCCGGTGGAATTCCACGTGTTCGCCAGAGTGAAGTCCCATCGTGAGTACGAGTTACCCCCTCATTTTCCCTCTTGTCCCCACAATATTACCCTTCATACCCCCCAACGGTGAGCCTACACTCTTTTGTTTCTTCCCCCTTCAGTTATCATTTATATATTTAGTTGCATTCCGTCGACACGACTAGCTTCTCCCCTTTTTCTGCATTAGAGTCACTCCCTTTTTACGTGTACAAAAGTTGCCTGGCCTCCCCCACTCCCTAGATCTCAGTAAAGGCCTTATCTACGTCTTTTGACGATCATAATTGTATTTAGAAAAGAATATAGGTTATTGTTCTCAAATTATCCCTTATTTGTCCCTTTTCTTGACTCGCCCTAATCCTTTTTTCAGGACTTAGTATTATAGAATCTAGAAAACGGTCACAATACATACATCCGGACATCCTCCTATTATATAAAAAAAAAGCATGCCATCGACATCTCGAAAGGAGAAAAGTCGAACTCAAAAAAACTCGAACTCGCTGGCATATGCGCAGTAGAATTGGATACATCTCGAATTCATAATCGAATGAGAATCGATTCTCCAAAAGTCGAGAGTGTAACTCACATGTGCTCGTTTTATGGTCTACACGTGAATTTTTTTTTGCCGGTAGAATTAGAATTAGAATATGCGCGGCTGGTCACTTAAAGCGTCCAGAGTCACCTAAATCATACGATCTTTTGTAACATCCGCCTTAGTTTCGGTCAGTCACACAGCCCCAGCCCTGTGTTTCTCACTAGACTAATATGGCTGGTGACAGCCGCTTGTTGTGAGTCCTCTGGTTCCAGGAAAGCCTGGCCCCAGATTTTATAGCGACGGAGTGCTAATGGGCGGCATTCACATAAAATGTGGATGACGCCCTCCTTATCGCCTCCGCACAGTCTATCTGCATCCCAGCTAATAGCCTGACTAGAGTAGCCGAGGCTGCTTTGCTGTGATGCAAATTTATCCGTACAATGTGCACCCGGGTTGCAGCTATAATGATGACTACTTTCCTGGTACCTCTATGTACCCTTCTTCTGACTTTCACCACGGTATTTCGCAAGCAGCTTGACAGTTGCTTTTTGAATCCCGCAGAGCAGTCTAAAGTTGCAGGCTTTCAGAACAGAGAGTGATCGGCGCAACGAAGTGGGCATTTTTCGCGTCCCTGCTTTCACTGCCCCGAGCGACAACCCACTCTCTGGCCTGCAGTCCTGCATTCTGTTTCTCAAGGAAGCACAGTGCTTCTTGAGCGGTTTGATCTGGGTCTTCCGCGTGTACCACAACCCTGTGCTTCTTGGGAAGCTCTGAGGCTGTGACCACATGTACAGTAAGCCCAGCTATTTTGTTTTCGGGGCAAAGGCTTTTCAGCCAATTTCCCGTTTCCTCATCAATGCAGTACACCATTGCCACACCTTCTCTTTCCCAGACACCGTTGAAGGTGGGTGCTTTCACCCCGTCAGGTAACGCCAGAATGGCCCCCTTCAGGAGTTTCTTCACCTCCGTTATCTCTTCAGTCCCCAGTTTCTGATCCGGATATGACTCCGGCATAACTGCAAACTTGAATGAGCTCGCAGTATTCCGAGCATATGTGCCCTGATCCTGCGTTCTCATTCTCTTTTCTTTCGGTCTGACTGAGGGGCTTGGCGTGGTACGCTCCGATGGAAGGCGTTTTATTGCCTTCCTCACAGCCCCCTCCCCCTTCCCCTCATCGACCTTCGCTGCTGCATCCGCCAAGGTTGCAATTGCCCCCGAGGTTTGATGCAGCTTCGCTCTCTTGCGACGTCTTCTCTCGGCTCCACTCAGTCTGACCCGATTCACATCAGACATCAGACTGGTCAGCGTCAGACTTCGTGTGTTCGCCATCGTCGGCCCCACCCGAAGTTTCTTTTTCAGTACTGAGATTTTTTTGGATTGGTTTCCATTTTTGGTCCCACGAGTACCGCGGTTAAGCGTTTTCACCTGGTGCATTGCCGCGATTGCCCAGGGCTTGGCTTGTCTCGGGAGGGTTACACCCAAGACTACTCTCAGAGGTCGCCCAGGTTTCTGAGAGGCACCGTTAGCGACACAGCTCCCCCTGTGCCACGCATCCTTAGGCACGGTATGGCCGAGCCCATGGCCTACGCCGCTCACACACATGGATTGGGTGGGTTCCTCTTAGCGACCGCGGGCGGCGGTAGTCCTTAAGACCCCCACCGCCCGCGACTGAGCCCCCTCACTACGACAAAGTGGGAACCCCGTGGAGGGGGTTTTTGCCGGTAACAAATTGCATTTTTACTGTTGCATTTTTGATGGTGCATTTTTAAATAATAGTTATAGTTTTATAGAAATGGAACACAAGTGAAAATAACAAATAATAATTTTAATAGTGTTGCGCGTAAATTACAAAATGGACTTATAACCTTAATTAAGAAACGAAAGTCGTGTATACATTAAATACTTCAGTGCATATTTTCTACACATGGATTTGTTTATAACGAGGGGAATGGAAAATTATGCTTTGGTGATGAATGTTGAAAATTGAAAGGTAGTTGGAATGATTGATCATTTTAATGAACTTGAATGTCAAGAGTGGAATAAAATAGAAGGGGACAATTGCTTCGTCACAACGTAGCCAATATATTTTTGCTCATAAATTAATAATTTGCTTTCGCATGGAATTTTTATAACGATGGATTTTAAATTGATGTCAACGATTTATTGTATTCAATTTATTGACATTGCCTCAATGTTGGCAGCCGACATTGCCCCGAAAATATTGGTTTCAAAATAATGGTTTTGAACAACAGATGATGCAATCAATCTCATGATCGAATTTGGTTAAGATGGGATTAGGAACTATCTTTTAAATCATAATTATCGTAGAAAAACGATCGGTCACACACATACATACATACATACATACATACGGACATGATCTAAAAATTGCATATTCGAACTTCTGAGGCCAAAAGTAGTTATCCTGATGAAAAAATTGGCATTTTCGGATTCGACAAATGGTCCCATTCGGAAGCAACAATTATGAAATGTAAAAATGGAATGATTTTATTGCTTTCATTCGGAAGTAAAATAAATCTCATGTTTTTCTAAATGATTCAGACCAAATTCGAGACTTATGTAAATAATTTGATTTCAATTTTTGTATTAAATTTTCTTTTAGAAGCTTTGTGTAATGAAATCAATACTGAAACCACAAAATCAAAAAATATTGAATATTCTTCATGGAATAAAAAAAGTTGGAATATTTTTTATTCAAAGATTTTAAATCATTTAATTTATCAATTAAATTGGCTAAGGAAAGCTCGAAAATAAAGAATGGCGTAATGGAATAAATAATTAGCGGAGTTCGAACAAAATTCCATAAATACTTGCTTTTACCAACATTCTCTTAGGAATTAATAATAGAATGTCTCAAATTTCCGAAAAATATAATTTTTTCACATAAAATTGATTTTTGGTGTGATTTTTGGAGCAGAAAAATTCGTTACAATTCAGGAAAAATTATTCTTTGAGTGAAAAATTGATTATGATGGAATCATTTATAAAAACACATTCATGGTCTCCGAAAATCGCAATTTTTTCATTAGTCTACTTCAAAAAGTCGACTTTTCATTTTTTTTTACATAGTTTTTAAATATTCGCTCATAATTATGAGTACATAGCAGTTATACTGTTGAAAAAAAAGATTAAAATTTTAAGGACAGTTTAATAGTAAATTTTAAGAGTTAGAGAGGTACAAGTCTTGAAATGTAAAAGTTCACTGGAAATTAACTGCGATTCAACATTTTTTAACAGCATGGAGATAAAAACTCTCAAGTTCCTTAAATTCTCATTCAATATATGAATATTCTGTACCTAAAATTACTGGATAGTTAATAGATAGAAAATAGAATTATTCAACTTTACTAATGTTGCGTTTAGTAAGGTTTTTTTTAAAGTTGATTAGAATCAATAGCTAGAATTATGAGATTATAGAATTTGAATGCGACACAATGAAAACCATGATCAATTTTTTCGCTTCAAAAAATGATAATAATAATATCCAAATTAAAAAATTGCAGAGAACAAGAATGATGATATTTGTCATATCCTCTGAATCATTAACATGAATGTCAGATTCACGAAAAAGGTTGGAGCAGAAGTCACACGGTCATTTCAAGTTTTTATTTTCAATTTGGCGCTGGAAACATGAAATGACAATATTCAGAGGGAGCCAGTTTTTTCCGGATGTAAGATGATTCGGCAGTTATCCGGAGAATTTAAAACAATTATGAGGTGTTCTGAAAAAATTCGAGAAAACTGAATTCTTCGAAAATTGGAGGAAATTTTGGGTATCTCTCAAATATTAAAGAATTTTTGAATAAACAATGAGAGAACAATTGGTAGGAAAATGTGGAATTTTCCAAATAAAACTGATGTGAAGGAGTCCCGAGCTTCCAACAACTGCACTCTGATTGATGGAAATGAGAAGGAACATAATTTTTAAAAATTCAAAAATTTCCTCGGATTTTCTCAACAATTTCACAAACATTTTTTTGTTAATTCACAAGAATATCGGAATTTTTGGGGGAATTTGAAAAAATTTCAGATGATTAATGATTCAAGTTTCAACTAATATAGCACCTAATTAAATTGTGACAAAGATCATGAATACCGACGTCGGTGGCTGAGTGGATTAGACGCAAGTCTAGTGTGCGAAAGGTTGTGAGTTCGATTCTCCGTGGAACCGAATTTTTCAACGGAAGGCCCCGGCGAGCGGGAGGTTGCTAATAGAGGAACCGCCTGTAGCGGCATGGGTTTTCTGTGGTTTCCCCATGCTACTTCTATGTTCCATAGGAGTGCGAATGCGGTACAGTGTAGAATCCACAGCCGCATGCATAGGGTTGGATAGAGTGCCGAATGCGACTCAAAAAGGGACTCCGAGGCCGTAAAAAAAAAAAAAAGATCATGAATGAGTAGATACTTCGAATTAGCCAAAGAGTATCAGAATCGGTCTTATAATTTTTGCCAGAACAATAATTGAATGCTATTGTCAAGTTGTGAAAGGGAATAAAGGGGGCGGCGAAGATTAAAAAATGCTGAGTTGAGAGAAATTTACTAATTATTGTTTTGTACTCTGAATCGAATTTTGATTATAATTATAGTTAGAACGTCATTCATAGAGCACAGAAATTCAAAATTAGTGAATCACTTATTGAAATATTGACATTAAACAGGCAATCAAACGACAAACATTATTTTCATTAACCTTAACACTCAGTATAATAAGACGATAATGAATCATTAATTGTTGAAAGAGACACAAGGAAAAATAAAAAAAGACATAATGAAAGGGCATCGGCGCTAGCGAATATGAAAAAGGAGCCTTTCAGCCTGACTGAAATAATAATGCAAAGCCGAAACTGTTAAGACCGATAGGAATATGAAAATATTAGAGTAGATCCTATTTCTAAGGCATGCTTATTAAGAGAAGATTTTTGGAAATAATAGAGGATGTGTTTCAAATTTTTTCTAAAATCCACCTTTAATAGGATGAATAAGGGATGAATTATAAGAACTTTAAGGAAGTTTACAGGTTCCCTAAAAAATCAGAGAATTGTCGGTTTTTTCTGAATGTAGAATGATTCGGAAGTTTTCCAGAGAATTTACAACAATTATGAGATTGTCTGAAAAAACCCGAAAAAATCCACGAGTCTTTCGAAAATTAGAGAATATTTTCGGTATCTCTCAAATATTAGAGAATTTTTGAATAAACCATGGCTGAACAATTGATAGGAAAAGGTGGAATTTTCCAAATGAAATTGATGTGAAGGAGTCACGTGACACCAACTATTGCACTCTGATTGATTCAAATGGGAAAGAAAAACATAATTTGAAAAATCGGAGAATATAATTTCACAAAAATTTCCAAGTTTTTCAAGCAAAATTCACAAGAATTTCGGGGCTTCATGGAGGATTTGACAAAAATTCAGATGATCCATCAAAGTTTCAAGTTCATGGCATGGTCGAATAAAATTGTGAAAAAGATCATGAATGACGAGAAAATACTCCGAATTAGCGAAGGAGCATCAGAATTTGTCATATAATTTTTCCAGCGAAAATAATTAAATGCTTTGGTAAAGGTGTAAAGGAGAATAAAAGGGGTGGCGAACACTAAACAATTCTGGGTTGTGAGAACTTCAATAATTATTGCTTCGCACTCTGAATAGAATTTTTATTATAATTATAGTTAGAACTTCATTCAGTGAGCACAAAAATTAAGAATCATTGAATCACTCATTGAAATATTGAAATCAAACAGGTGATGACCCGATAAGTATTGTGTCCATTAATCTTAATACTCAGTTTAATAAGACTATGATGAATCATTAATTTTTTAAAGAAACACAAGGAAAGATTGAGAAAAAGCATAATGAAAGGGCATCAACGTCGCGGCCGCGGCGGCGCTAGTAATATCACAATAAATCATAACGACAGGCTGCCATTTTCCACTTTCCTCTCCTCATCGATAGCGAGATATCGATTCTCGATGTAAACATCGAGATATCGAGAAAATAATCGAGAATCGAGAACCAAAACAAACGAAGCAAATGACTTGTTTTGGTAAAAAATCTGGCGCACCTCTATCTGTGATTGTTGGGAATGGGGAGAGGGGGAAGGCGCTTGGGAATAAGTATAGCGGTAGCTGGCAGTACACACATACGTCCTTGGCACGTATCTCTACCTGATACTTGATGTGTCTAAAAACGAATAATTGGTGCAAAAAGAATGTTTATTGTTCGTTCGCCCCGCAGACGCTTAAAATGTTCAAAATAGTCCAGGGCCTCACAATTTTGAGTTATAGTTTTTTTCTTCAAAATTTTGGAAAAAATGCGCAATAACAATTACAAATTAGTTTTTTCAAATTCAAGTCCTACACAACTAATTTCCTAATTTTTTCATAAAATATTGCACCATTTATTTTAAGGATAATTTTGCTGCCGATTTTTAAAATTTTTATATTAAAGCGAAAATAGCTGTGTAGGAGTCAAATTTCAAAAAACAAATTCGTAATTGTTATTGGACATATTTTTAAAAAAAATTTGAACAACCAATTTCTGTAGCTTAAAAATGGGAAGCCCTGGACTATTTTTAAAATTTTAAGGGTCTGCAGGGCAAACGAACAATAAAGGATTAATCTTTTTGCACTAATTATTTGTTTTTAGCTAACGACTTTTAAAACTTATAGTCTCCACTTAACTATTGTACTTACCTGAATATACGTCAGGATTCCGGGTTTACTTTGCTAAGTTGATATGAAAATTCGGAATTTCTTTGTACTGCAATTCATAACGAAATTATGGGATTTTCAGGCTTTTCTTAAGATTTTCTCGTTGTGATTCTTCCCTTGCCCATTGAGTTTTTTCGCCTAATTTACTCATTGTGCGTGAAATGTCTTGTCAGTTCTGACGATTTTGTTTCTTTTGTTGTTGTAAAGATCAATCATGAGAGGATGTGACAACATGTGCACCTATTGCATCGTTCCTTTCGTACGAGGAAGAGAAAGATCGAGGCCACTAGAAAGTATTTTGAATGAAGTACAACAATTATCTGAGCAAGGAATAAAGGAAATCACTCTATTGGGTCAAAACGTCAACAGTTACCGAGATTTATCACAATGTCATTATTACTTTGGTGAAAAAAACCCTACTCATCTTGCCAAAGGATTCAGAACGGTTTACAAGAATAAATTAGGTGGACTCAGATTTAGTGATCTGCTGGATAAAGTTTCACTGGTCAATCCCGAAATGCGAATTAGGTAAATTCTTAGTATCTGATGCAGTTATCAGTGAATGAATTTTCTATGAGAGTAAATCTTGCTTAAAAACCGATTCACTTTGCCTTGCTTAAAAACCGATTCAATTTTTCAGATTTACATCTCCACATCCAAAAGATTTTCCAGACGAAGTTCTCCATTTAATATCTGAAAGACCAAACATTTGTAAACAAATTCATTTACCAGCACAGAGTGGAAATTCTGCAGTCCTGGAGAGAATGAGGAGAGGATACACTCGTGAATCTTATCTGGAATTAGTTGAACATATTCGTAGTATAATACCTCAAATAAAACTATCGAGTGACTTTATTGCTGGATTCTGCAATGAAACTCATGAGGAATTTGAAGATACAATGACGTTGATAGACCAAGTTAAATTTCATCAAGCTTTTTTGTTCCAGTATAGCATGCGAGAGGTAACATATTGTTATTCGTTTCATTTTCAGACATTAAAATTTCATAAAGAATCAATTAGAGTGTCATGTTAAAACTTGAGAGGAAACATGAGAGGAAAAAAACGAAATCAAATTATTTGAAATTATTACTTTGTATTAGAAAACTACAGCTCATCGGAGATATGAAGATAATGTATCACCAGAAATGAAAAGCCAACGTTTAACAAGAATGATACATTTATGGCGGTCTCAAGTAGAGAATCTGAACAGGTTGCAGGTTGGAACGCATCAGCTGGTTTTAATTGAAGGGGTAAGGCTATTTGAGTAACAACGTCAATCTTCGTTGAGAATCAAGTTAGTAACTGCAGTGGTGGAAAAAGATAGCCGTGGTAGAGTGATTCATAATGAACTGAGAGATTACTTTGTAAATATCATCTGAATTGAGGGTTCCATGGATTTTATGAGCACTTTAATGAGTCGCCAATTCAGCCACCTTTTCTGTCATGATCTCCAAAAAATCTGAAAAGAATCTGTATCTCAATCCTTGCATCCGTGGTTGAGATAAGTGGATCTGTAGAAATTAAAAAAAAAATAGATATCTTGCAAAGTTTACTTAAGGGGTCTCCTCAGTAATTTTCGCCACAAAACGACAATGTGCTAGCAAAGTGAATATGTAATATAATAATCAAAAATGGTAAAAGGAAAATTGTAAAAAAAACTCTGAGTAGTTTTATCGTTTCATTCGTTTTCAATTAATCATTCGAATTTCTGCTTATACATGGGCTTTAAGAACGAAATTTTGTCCCTTACCCCTCACCTTGTTGACAATGTGCTAGCCAACAAAGGAAGCTATATTAATTTATATTAAACTCAAAAATAAGGGAATGAAGTCTCATCGAGTTTTGCCAGTAATTTGTTGAATAAATTAACGATAAAAATAATTGACGTGATGTCTGTCACTATCCAACGCACGCCAACTCGAAATTTCAACTCGATGCCCCATCATTCTGGAACACTAAATTGAGAAAAACAAGTAAAAAAATGCTGATTAATATTGCGGAATGATTGTAATAGAGGAGACATGAATAATGTATAATTGCCACGGGAAATGGCGGCCTGTCAGTCACCGCAATGGAGAGAGGAAAGACGAAATAATAAATCCTTTGGCACACCGCTACAAGACGATTGCACAATAAAACGATCTTTAAAAAAATTGGTAATATTTACCCAGCAGGGGGAAGCGAGCACATGATGGTGAGCATGTAAATGAGTGATGTTTTAATCACCATCAATAAATTGATGGTATGCTTCCGAATGGTTTCGGCATAATAAATTTTTTTTCACTCGAATATTCCTCCCCAATTTGACAATTTGTGCCTCCCCCCCCCCATCAATACTCTCTCTAACCTTCTGGATCGCATTTGTTATGGTTTGAGGAAAACCTAAGTTAGGGGAAAACATGACCAGATAAGGTCGTCTCATCCGAAACTCCTAAATTACTTTCCGAAATTACATTCAAATCTTTATTTAGGGATTCGCTCGCCGACAGCCGTACAGTCCAGACGTGTTTACCTATCGCTCCGCGATTCAACGTGTTTACCTACGGTGTCTGTATAGACTGTGTTATTCTATCGAGTGAAATTGAAATTGTGAATAAAATTTAACGATAGAAACCGTAAAAAGTGCATTCTATCTGTTGGAAAGTGGGCATTGTCCACTGTAGTGGATCTCTGAGATCAGGGATTCTACTACCAGCAGAAAATGTCGTCTCAAGGCCCTTCTCAGTCCCAAAATGTTAACTACGCAAAAGCAACTCAATCAAGTCAAGAATTCCTAGAAGAACACGCCATAATTATCGACGTTTTGGTCGATGCATCACTTGAAGAATACACAGTAGCCTTGAAGAAACTTGTGCCACCCTCCAAGATACGCAGATCTGGTCGCATAGCGAACAATCGTATCTGTGTGTACTTAGACAGCAAATCCACCGTTGATGATCTTATTGATAACAAGAAGTCAGTAACAGTAGCTCACGTGAGTATTCCCATTCGGTCTTACGTCACCAGGAATAAACGAGTCATAATCTCATGTCAGCCATACATATCTGATGGGCTTTTGGAAGAGCAATTTGACAAATATAATGTAAAATCCAGATCGCCCATTACAACTCTTCGTGCTGGGTTTGAGGATAAGGAATTAGCTCATGTTATGAGTCTCAAAAGGCAAGTTTATATCTCTCCAGAGGATGTAAACAAACTACCACCCAAAATTCAAGTAAACTACAGAGAAAAACAACATTGGGTTTTCTTTTCATCAGACAAGGTCATTTGTTATGAGTGCAAACTAGAAGGTCACATTGCCAAAAATTGTCCAGGCAGAGCCGATTTCACAGCTCTATCCCTCTCTGTGGTGAATGTGGATGAGGCAATCATAAATACTGCTCACTCCGGTCCCTCAACGGCATTCCCCCCGCTCCCTGCCACCAAAGTTGCTCAGATTCCACCACCAAAAGTCCAGATCCAGAGGAAGGGTGAAGATGGTTTCTACCCCCTCTTCTCCCAACCATCTCACAAGGAGTCTGAACATAAGAAAAGACCTCTCTCTACGTCTACATCTACAACAACATCCACTGGAGAGGCTCATCAGGATCAACCCAAGGACCCAGCGTCAGAGGAGCTTTCTGACACCTGCTCAGTCAACAGCGAGTCCCCATCCATCAGCTCTACTGGAGTTGAGAAGCCCCAGAAGAAGAAGCTAAAGCCAATTCGACATCATCCTTACCAGCAGAAATAAATTGGAGCGAGGTAAAAAATTTTTTTACGTTCTCCGAAAATAAATATCCTCTCAATTTGACTCAACTTCAGAAGTTTTTTGATGACACTCGCGGAGTCGCTGATATTAAGGAAATTACACTTTTGCATACGAATGATCTTGATGGCTTGGTTTCCTTGCTTAAGAATGTACACTCTGTGCTCCCCTTAGCAAGTCTAAAAAATAGAAGCACCCGTATCTGTAAGAAACTCGATGTGATTATTAAAGGCTACGTTGGTGATAAACAGTCCCCCCCCCCCAAAATCCGATGAAGAATCGTTGTCTTCATTAGATGGTGGTTTCGAAACCAAATCAGGATCTCCTATCACCACTTCTGTTCCTTCCTCTGTAATGACTCCCACACCTGATGATATTCCAATGGATACACACTCCTCTCTTTCCCCATGTGACATCCCTCCCATTCCTCTCTTCGAAGGAACTTCTTCACCCAGTCATACTGGTATCGATCCAATGCCCCCCCCCTGCTCCACCTAATGTGGATGAGGGAGGTCTCTCTAACAAGGACAGTCCTACGCTGTCCGGACCTCCGGGTTAAAATAGCGTCCACTTATTAGTTTTTTTTTTCTTCTCTTCCTTTCTTTTTTCTCTTCTTTTCTTCTGTTCCAATGGATCCTATTATATCCCAACAATCCCAATCACTCAATCCCTCGAATCAACGCAAAGCCCAAGAACTTTTGATATTCCATTGGAACTGCCGTAGTTTTTACCTCCGATATCAGGAACTACTTGCTATTTCTAAAGACTTAGATATTATAATATGTACAGAAACTTTTCTAGACCCTAGCAACAATAAACCTATTAGATTCCCCGGTTTCAAAGTTATCAGGGAGGATAGAGTCCACTCGCCTGGGGGAGGAATAGTTGTTGCGATTAGAAATAACATTGCTTACAAAAGGATAAATAATAGTGTTATAGATGTCCCTTCTCTAGAATTTGTGGGGGTGACTATTACCAACACAAATCCTTCATTTAACCTCTTTGCCTTATACAAACCACCCAATCCAATTCTCTCTCAGCACGAGTGGAATCAAATTGCATCTCTGTCAAATACTGCGAATAATACACTAATTGTAAGTGATCTAAATGCTCACCATATATCGTGGAACTGTCCCGGTAATAAAACTGATGGGTTTCGCTTGTTCAATTCCATTAGAGATCACGATTTAATTTTACATAATGACGATACCATCACTCGCCAGGATGAAAATAGTCAATCGAATATAGATTTAGTTCTTACGACCTCTTCTCTCGCAGATAAAATTCATATCCGTGTAGGGGATGAGACCTGGGGATCAGACCATTTCCCGGTATATATTAAAGCCACTGTAGAAAGACGTATTTACCACAAAGAAACGTTCAAGCTAACATCTGTTAGAACAAATTGGGACGAGCTCTCTAGAGAATTAAATGAAACATTCCCAGAATTCTTACAACCCGAATACGATACTCTCTGTCCCTCTGGAAAATATAAATTTTTCATTGACCATCTCTCGGATAAGATTCGGAAACACACACCTCATAGGAGGAAGGTTCCCCCTGAGAAACACAGAAACCCTGTCGCTTGGTGGGACTCAGACTGTGATAGAATCAAACGATTGAGGAGAGCTGCTTATAAGAAGTGGACGTTTACTAGGCGCGAGGCTGATCGTGATTTGTACAATAAGTCTGTGGCACAGGCGAGGAAATTATTTAAACAAAAAAGAACAGGTAATTTCAGAGACTATGCAGCAACTATTGACATGAGAAGATATTCCACCTACGCCTGGAATACCTGTAAAATACTGAATAACGCCTGGGTCAATAATGACGCCTTCAACAAACAGAGCCATCTTCAATTTGAAGACAAAATTCCTGTTGCCCTTGACACACTTAGTCCTCCCTGGTGTCCCAATGATCCAAGCTATCTCCCGGTTTGTCAGGAGAATGAGCTCTTGAGCTCGATATTTAACTTTGCTGAGTTTAATCTTGCTCTTAGCTCTCGCAAAACTAAATCTTCCCCAGGCATTGACGGTATTGAATATGAAGTACTGAAGAAGCTCTCCCCTCAATACAAATTGATATTGTTGGACATTTTTAATGAGATGTACGTTTCATCAGAGTATCCCGCAGAATGGAATGAGCAATACGTTCACTTCATTCTTAAACCTAACGGTTCTGACGTTCGTCCTATTGCACTCTCTTCTTGTCTATGCAAGCTCTTTGAAACACTTGTGAAAAACCGACTCCAATGGTGGGTAGAGGAACAGGATGTCCTTCCGAGCTCTTAGAGTGGTTTTCGCAAGGGTCGATCATGTTATGATAATCTGAGCAATCTGTTTCTACAGGCGGACTATGATCTGACGAGGAACCGTGAGACTATTGCGGTATTCTTGGACGTCAAGTCTGCCTTTGATAACGTTGATATCAATATTATGATTGACAAGCTCGCTACAATTGGTTGTCCGAGTAATATGATTCAGTTCGTGAGATTTCTTTCTTATGAGAGACATATCACGTCCATGCACAATTCTTCTCCTAGGAATGTATACAAAGGTGTTCCTCAGGGTGGAGTCCTGTCCCCCCTCCTCTACATCATTTACGTTTCTCAAATCTCTGAAGGCCTCCCGTCTGAAGTAATTGACTCACAATTTGCTGATGATATTGCTTTATATTACAGCTGTCCATCAGTTCCGAGAAGTTTGAGAATCATGGAGTATTCTGTTAAAATCATTGATCAGAACCTTCAGAAACTTGGACTATCTCTAGCTCCTCATAAAACTGAATTGATCCATTTTAACAAAAGGAGAACCCCACCCACCAATACTGTAATTACCTTAAATGGTCATGAAGTTAAGTGCAGCCCAACGGCTCGCTTTCTCGGTCTCACCTTTGACCACAAACTTACATTCAAACCCCAACTTGAAAAAGTTCTTCGTCAATCCTTGAAAGCTCTAAATCTGGTTAAATACATTCGGGGCACATGGTGGGGAGCTGACCCACTGACCCTCACCATGGTATACAAAGCTTTTGTACGTTCAATAATAGAATATGGCCTATTCATTTATATTCCATCCGCGAGCACCTACATGGACAAGCTGGAAAAACTTCAGTACTCTGCCATTCATTTCTGTCTGGGATACAGAAACTCCACACCGAGATCCATTCTCCTTGCCGAAAGCAAACTCCCAATGATACAGTCTCGTGCGATATTTTTATGTAAAAATTACTTAATCAAAGTAACTAATACAGACGTCCAGGTCTCATCAACCATAACACAGCTTTACTTAAATAAACCCCCTGCTAGACCTAGACTAATCAAACAATGTATCCAAGATATATCTCTCGTACTACCGTATTTAAATGTCGATAAACACTTTAATATCTATAATGTCAATTATAATGCTCTGATTAGCTCTCCAACCCTTGATGGTGACTCGGGACAGTTTGTTAGGGCAGTGGTAAAGGCTGGGGCTAACCCTAATCCAGTCATTGAACAACCATCATCGGGAGTTATCCGGATTTACACTGATGGGAGTAAGAGAGTCGACGGGGTTTCGGTTGGCGCAGCATGCCACTGTCCCCATTTTGATGTTAATATTAGTGTGAGTATCAATCCGCTTGCTTCCATTTATACTGCTGAGTGTCTTGCAATCAGTGAAGCCATGAAGATCGTGACTGACCATCCTGATCATGACTTTCTGATTGTCAGTGATTCCCTCAGCGCTCTACAGTACTTATCAAAACCCATAATGAACATCAGAGCAAATAAATTTGTCCTTGAAGTCAAAGAAAAATATAGAAATCTTGTAGCCTCGAACAATAAGCCTGAATCCCTGAAATTTACTTGGGTTCCATCCCATACGGGCATCGATGGTAATGACGAGGCAGATCGTCTTGCGGGGGAGGCAACGAATCGGCCATATAACCTCGACATTGCACTTCCCTTTTCTGACTTCACTGAGGGTTTTAAGAGAGAATCATTCACTTCCACGGAAGAAAAATTTCTGGAAATGGGAAACGTAAATGGCAAAGAATATTTTGAGTCGTATTATCAAAAAAGCAAAAAACCCTGGTTTGCTCGCCATAATAAACTTCCACGAAAAACCATTTCATGGGTTAACAGGGCCAGGGCAAATCACTACAATCTCGCCAGCTCTTTAGAAAGGGTTGGTTATATCAGGTCGTCTGCTTGTGATTGTGGTGATCCAGATGAGGATCTGGACCATGTGCTCTGGCTCTGTCCCCTATACGAAGAAGAACGTTCCCAACTTAGCACTGGTCTACGGGATGAGGGCTTCTCCCCTCCTTATGAGATCAGTGTTTTCTTGAAAAATTTGAATAGAAAGGCTCTAAAACTTATAGATACATTCCTGACTACCGCTGGACTAAATATTTAAGGATTCGATGTATGAAAAAAAAAAAAAAAAAAACATTGTTAGTATAAGGACCCTAAGTAAGAACATATGTATTTGTATTATTTTTTGTATCTGTGTAATTTTTTTTAGCTTAATTCTTAAGCCAATAGGTTTGAATGCTCTAAATAAAAAAAAAAAAACAAAATCTTTATTTATTTATAATTACTGTGTATTCCAATTTTTCGTTCTTCTTCATGGTGGTCGTTGACTTCTTTTTTAATTTCACTTTTTTATCCGAATTTTTTGACTTTATTCGAACATTTTGATCTTGGGAGTATTTTTCCCAACGTCAAATGGGTACACAAGGAGAAATAAATACCAGATAATCACTCTCTTAGCATGGCAAAATGGGTTCATTGTGACAGATCCGGAAAATTTTATGTGCGAGCACCTAAATTTTTGTGCTGTACTTCAAGAATTTTTCTCTGATTTACCGCGATAGATTATTGTATTATTAATTATTATATTCCTGCTAAAATCAACCCATTTTACTGTCCTAGCATAGTCATTTTTCTGGTATTTTTTACACCATGTCGGCGCGTGTTTTTTACGGTTTTAATACGAAACGAGGAAACTGCATGCCAAATTTCAAGTTAATATATACATTTTTGCAAAAATGAGAGTGCAAACAAGGATATTGCACGAAAAATGGAAATATCTACTGTACTAAAACCAAAAGGGGGCAGCGAGCATGTGGCAGTGAACATCCCACTCATTAATTTTTTTTTTATACTTTCTTTGCCATCAATAAATTGATGGTGGGCTTCCGAATGGTTTTTCGGGAAATAAAATTGGATTTTGCTAAGAATTTAAAGAAACCTATGCCACCATAAAATCCGTGCATAAAACAAGCACTTTATGGGCACTAAACAGTTTCGAAAAGTGAACTTTTCAGGCAAGCACCACAAAATTTTTAACTTCCCGACCTGAAGGGAAGTTATTGTAATGACCCCGAAAATCGAATTTGGAATTTCCACGATTTCTCCACATTTCTCGGCTTCTCGAATCATCCTGAAACGTTTTTGAAGACATGTCTGTATGTGTGTGTGCGTGTATGTACGTATGTGACCAAAATTTTGTCCGATATCTTCTGAACAAATGAAGCGATTCGAATTTTTTTTTTCAATCGATGCGTTTTGATGTAACTTAGAACTAATTAGATTATGAGATCGATCGCCTCCGCGGTTTGTCAGTTATTCGCATAAAACATGTGAAAAAATGACGATTTCTTGGAAATTCAATGATTTCATCCGGAGAAATGATGTCATTCGCATTTTTGTTATTGCAATCTTTTTTTCAATCTATGAGTGTTAAAACAACTTCGAACCGATGAGTATATGAGGACGATTGCCTCAACAGTTTCTCAGTTATTTGCATAAAACATGTGAAGGAATGACAATCTCTTCAAAATTCATTGCATTCACCTAGAAAAATTACTTCATTCGCATTTTACCTAAGGTAACAATGGGATTGGAATTAATTTTGTGTAGTCGGTGCGTCTCCACATAACTTGATTCTCATTGGATTTTGAGCAAAATCGCCTCAGTGGTTGTTGCGTTTTTTAAATAAAACTTTCGAATTTTGCAATTAAAAAAAAGGGAAAGTTGGAAAATTTTAGAGTGGGTTAACTTTGAAGTTGCATATTTTTCAGTGGATCAGCTTCGGAGTTGAAAGAATATTGAAGCGGGTCAAGTAAAAAGTGGTTTTAACTCAAACTTGATTGAAGTTTGAGTTAAATTAAATTGCAAATGCGTTCTTTGCGAAATCACCCTCAGGGTAATGCCACAATGGATGCAACGCTAAGCGCATGCAACGCATGAAATAATTATCTAACTGTTTTCCGCATATTTCTGACAATAACTAGCGTTGCGTATAGCGTGCGCCGCATTCATTGTTGCATGACCCCAGCGTCAACAAAAACAAATGGTCGGGAAGTTATTGGTTCGACCCGTAATGGGTCACACCCAATTCCACCAACCCCTACCGGTCATACCCCAAAGAGCGAGCGCACGACCGGGCCTGATTTTTTTTTTTTTAATTGAAATCGTTTGGGTAGTTTTCGAAATATTTTCAAAAAAAGGCTCATTTACATGAGCAACAATTTCATCAAAACAACAGTCGATTGTGCCTAAATCAAGCTTTAGTTCTGAGCGTTAGTCCTGATTAATACCTATCATCTGACAAACTCGAGATATTTTCTGAATTTTTCTACGCCTTCAAACCTTTGATTCGTTAAAAGTTGAACATCAGCTGGACACCCGCACAGACACACATAATCTTAGGAAGTGGTATTTTTCAATTCCGTACCATTCTACATTATTTCCAAGCTTAACAAATTGATCTGTTGATTTTTGAAAAACTGAGCTCGTAGAACGATTTTCAGCGACAACCCGAAAAATTGAAATATCTCAAAAACTTCCTGTGTTGGGGTATATATATTTTGAGGATTGAGATAGGAAATCAACTCGGTATTAAGATATTAAAGAAATTAAGCTTACATACACAATTGAATATCTCTGTAACTNCAATTCCGTACCATTCTACATTATTTCCAAGCTTAACAAATTGATCTGTTGATTTTTGAAAAACTGAGCTCGTAGAACGATTTTCAGCGACAACCCGAAAAATTGAAATATCTCAAAAACTTCCTGTGTTGGGGTATATATATTTTGAGGATTGAGATAGGAAATCAACTCGGTATTAAGATATTAAAGAAATTAAGCTTACATACACAATTGAATATCTCTGTAACTAATTATCCAATTTAGCCCAGATTCAATACGAACCGTTGTAATTACCAAAAGCAGCTCTCTGCCAAATTTCTAGTTGATATTTCGATTTTTACGCCTGCTAGAGACAGTACAACGACTGAGTAAAAAATAGGATAATCGAAATAATCGAAATATCTCGAAACCTTTGTATGAACAGGTATACATATTTTGATTGATCAAGATAGAGGACATCAAGACGAACATTGTGAAAAAAAAATTGCAATAAGTTAACTCGTCATAGAGCTATTGAAAAAATTAGGTTTACATACAAAGTTGAATCTCTCAAAACTAATTATCCGATTTAGCCCAGATTCAATACGAACCATTGTAATTATCAGAGGCACTTTCGTGCCAAATTTGAAGTTGATATTTAGATTTTTGCGTCTGCTAGAGACCGAACATCGATTTCGAGGTAAAAATAGAAAAATCAATATATCTCCAAAACTTTATATGAACGGGTATATGGGACATTCCATGTCAACTCAGCCACACCAGATTTTTTTTTTGTCTGGGAAAAATCATTGAGTAGGTGCATTTTGAACTACTACATATGGGACATTCCATGTCAACTCAGCCACCCCGGTTTTTTTTTTGTCTAGAAAAAATGATTTGATTGCCGCATTTCGAACTACTATATATAGACAGTATTCCTGCCAAATTTCATTGCCTCATGATTTTTTGTTTCTGAGATAATGACTACCAAACTTTAAATTTTCTAAAATTCATAACTTTTAAATGGCGCATCCGATTCGAACAAATAAAAAAAGAAAATTTTTGGTTTCGTTCATACTTTCAGGAAAAAAATATTCCATAGGCGTGAAGAAGCTTCTACACCTAAATTTCGATGAATTTTTACGTTTTTATTTTTTTCGGCTCTAGGGCCGTCCGGTCTGCGACTGGAATATTTTTTTTCTCATAGAGGATGTCCATATATGATGTAAAAAAAATACGCCATCGTGGGAGAGACAACCAGTGTACCGAAGAAAATTTTTGTTTTCTAAATTTTCGTGTTTTTCCGCTTTCTAGGGGAGCGGAAATTCATCGAAAAATTGGTGTAGAAGCTTCTTCACGCCTATGGAATATTTTTTTCCTCAAAGTATGAACGAAAACAAAAATTTTCTTTTTTTATTTGTTCGAATCGGATGCGCTATTCAAAAGTTATGAATTTTTGAAAATTTAAAATTTGGTATTCAAAATCTCAGAAACAAAAAATCATGAGGCAATGAAATTTAGCAGGAATACTGTCTATACATATATAGTAGTTCGAAATGCGGCAATCAAATCATTTTTTCTAGACAACAATAAATCCGGGGTGGCTGAGTTGACATGGAATGTCCCATATAGCCAGTGATCTAGCAAAATTTCATTGCCGTGCCACTTTTTGTTTCTGAGATAATCATTACGAAACTTGAAATTTTCAAAAAATCATTACTTCTGAATGGAGCATCCGATTTTGATAAATAAAAAGAGAAAATTTTTGTTTTTTCTCATACTTCAAGATAAAAAATACTTCAGAGCCGTCAAGAACCTCCTAGACCGGTTTTTCGAGAATTTTTCGCGTTTTCATTTTTTTTTCACTCTAGGGCCGCTCGATATTCGATCGAAATATTTTTTATATGATAGAGGATGTCCTTATATGATATGAAAAAAATACGCCATAATGGAAGAGCGAAGCAATGCACCGGAAATTTTTTTTTTTTCGAAATTTTTGAATTCTCCAGTTTTTAGGGGAAATCCGTCGCTTATTTTTCAAAGAAATCAGTCTGTCAACTACTATTCTTTGTTCATATATGATGGCAAAAGAGTACGCCATCATGTAAAAAAGTAAGAATGCTCCGAAAAAAATTTTTCTTCGAAATTTTTACGTTTGTCTGTCGTTTAGGAGAGTTGCATTATTGTTACTGAAAAAGTGGTTTGTCAATAGACATTTTCTGTTCTGCTCGATAGAATAGACTATTGATACGACTATAAATCTTTTCTCAACAACACACTGTGCTTTCCACCAACGAAAAAGTATGAGAAAAAACAATTTTTATTCTTTTATAACGACAACGTTTTATATTTTCACATTTTTACATTTTTACAATACGGAGAAATTCTCCACTCTCTTGGACGACAAGGTCCAACATGCACTGATGAATTATTTACATCACCATTACTGTCTTCTGCGAGTTTTTCGTTTTGTTGTTGTTTGTTGTTGTTTGTCTATTGAAGCAGCTCCACCCTCACGATAAATTTGGAAATCATTGAAAACTGCAAGGAATTCCCAGGAAATTCGATTCGATTCGGAAGCGGATTTTTTTCTCAATTTAATGGCTGTTTGGATTTTTTAGTGAAAAAATGGCGCAAAATCAGGATTTAAACCAGTGCGGGGCTGTTCATTTATTACAAAAGACATTCAGAGGGAGGGTCCGAGGATTTCTGAGTTCATTATTTAACGGCGGGGNTGAATTTGTTAATTTTTTCATAAATTTTTCACACGAAACAGTGTAACAAAACGGTTATAGATCCCGTCAAAGAGTGAAACAATTAGAAGGTGCAAACGGTAAAGATTTTCTTCCTTCACCCTCCTGTATGGCCCTTGTGATCCTTTCAGGGGACTCTAACGTTTGACCCATATAACTATTTGATTCTACCCTACCGTTCGACCCTTGTGAAATAAGAGGTTTGGACTCTGGTAAACTGGGTGACCCTGATAACCCATTTTACCCCTCTCCTTAATAAATTTTCATCTTTATAAATTTCCAGAATTTTACTAGAAATCATTTTCATGCACAAAAAATAAGGTTCCCAAAAGTTTAAACAATTTTAATTACTTATTTATGAGAAGGCAATGTTAACAATAAAAAAATTCTTTACAAAATGGTATTTGAATGAAGCTCGATATCCGTGAATTTTTTCAAATTTATCCCATAAGAATCTGAGATACATTCAGAAAGTCTACTTCTGGAGAAAAATCTATAAAATAATTCAAAAGATACGATTTTTGAAGATTACGATGATTTTTCATGAAAAATTTATTCAAAATATGAGTGTTCCACCCTAGAACGATTTTTTTTGGAAATCCTAACAAATTTATTAACATTTTGAATTTCACCATCAATCGATTTCATGCCTAAAAATAAGGTTTCCGAAAGTTTAAACAATTTTAATTATTTATTTGCAAGAAGGGAATGTTTGAAAGAATAATAATTATTTACAAAATGTAATTTAAATGAAGCTGAATATCCACGATTTTTTTTTTAATTTTCACACGTAATTTGATTGAAAAATTTAATCGTTGAAAATGTCTGAATGTATAATGTGATCTGTATCAAACTGTAACAAGTACTTAAATATATCCTCAAATTTACTGGGTGCTTCACTGGGGAGATACTGGACCAGTAAAATTTTAACAGTCTGTTAGTCTAACAGGCTGTTAAATTCGCCTAACAGGGTTTGGTGCAACCGGGCCTAAAGATGAAAGAAACGTGAAGTTGTTTTGTATCGAAATATCTCGAAACTGCCTGACCGCTAATCCTCAATTTTGATTGGTCAATGAGTCACGTGAAGTATTCGCTGAAAAAAATCCCCGGTATTTTCAAATTCTTCAATGGCCAAATTTTTTTCTGCGTCATATTTTTCATTTTTTCATGTGTGAAGTTTATCTTTATATCAAAAAACATATCTAAATTGCCTAATTGTTGATCATGAGAAAAAAAACAGTATTTCTAAATTTTTTTAACACACAAATTATTCTTCACTTCCCAAATTTTAATTTTTTCATATTTATCATACGCACAAGTGATCAATTCTCGCTTTTCAGATTTTCATACATAAATTCTAAACTCTACAAAATTCATGAAAATTCTTCGGTTTCCCAAATAATTCGAGAAAAATCTTTGAAGAGCTACGGTTATCTGGAAAACTGGAATTTTCCGAAGAATTCAAGAAATTTTTTCAGTTTTTCGGGAAATTAATTCATAACCCTCCCCTCATTTTTCAACAATTACAGATTTTAATCAGATTATTTTAAAAAGTAAAAAAAAGAATTAATCGAAAATTAAAGATTATTCATTGATGTTTCACTCTTCATTCTCTTAATTCTCTTTAAGTCATTATCAATATTTATAAAACATCTATGAGTATATGAAGTTTAATAAATTCGATTTCTTCATGTTCACAACAAAAAGATAAGCGCGCGCGAAAGCGCGCGCACAGATCTAGTTGATTAAGATAGACATCAAGACGAATATTTTGAAAAAAAAATATTGAAATTGGTTGGATGTTTTGCGAGAGATTTGGGAAAGAGCGTAAAAAAACAAATCGCTATTTCTCAAAAACTAATGGATAGATTCAACTGAACTTTGGCGTAGAGTTAGTCCCAAATTATACCAATGAACTGACAAAATTTCAAATTATTTGGGATGATTTTGCCCGTTTATTCGTAAATTTTAAGAAAAAGTGACCACCGACTGGACATGATCACACACAGACATGGTCTTCAAACTTCGAATTTTTCCGTTTCAGACCATTCTGCATCGTTTTCAAGAAAAATTAGCGACTCGAAAAATCGGTCGAATACAATGCTTTCATTCAGAAGCAAAAACTACTCGACCGACTTCAATATTTTTTTTTTCATAATGTACGTTTCGATATCTTCTATCTCAATTAATCAAAATATGCCTACTGATTCATACAAAGTTTCCGAGATATTTTCATTTTTCGGTTTTTCGCTCAAAATACTTGTTGGCACTGTCATTTTTGCAAAAATCGGTATATTAACTTGAAACTTAGCACGAAGTTTCCTCTTTGTACCAGAATGTTTCGTATTGAAAATGGAGTAAATCCGATGGTTTTAGAAGATATTCAAGTTTGTGTCTATATCTATTTTCTTGACTATCTCAAAAACTACTTCCCAACCGATTTCAATATGTTTTTTTCAAAGTATTCGTCTCGATGTTTTCGATTCCAAACAATGTAAATTCAACTTTTGCTCACCCAATTTTTGGAAAAACGGCGTCGATGCTAGCTTACCGTAGGTTAGCAGAAAAAATGGGTAAAAAATAAACAAAATTTGGTTTTCGACATGGGATAATTTACAACTCATTAGCAACTATTTTTCACGTTTCGAAAAATTCTTGAAAAAAATTTTTTTTTCTCAAAAAATAATTTTTTTTTAATAAAAAAATTTCAATGTTTTTTTCCCAAAACGACGCATTTACATACTTTTGAGCAAAATGTAGGAATGATCCAAATTTATAAAAGTGATAAAAAAATCATTTTTGACATTGGATAATTGAAAAATCATTATCAGATAATTTGTTGGAATTCCAAAAGTTTTCATCTTTATGCCGTTCGGAAAACAATAGCGTTGCGGCTTATCATGAGCTAATTTTATATACATCTACAAAATTTTCTCCTAAATGCCGTTTCAAAAAAAAAGTATTCATGCTAGCTTTTTTGTAAGTTAGCAGAAGAATTATTTAAAAAATCAATAGAATTTGATTTTCGATATCGGATAATTTAAAGCTAATCAAGAGCTAATTTTCTACGTTTTCAAAAAAAATTTCAGCTAACCCAGTTTTTGGAAAAACGGCGCTGATGCTACCTTACCGCAAGTTAGCGGAAAAAAGGCTTGAGAAATGAACAAAATTTGGTTTTCGACATAGGATAATTTAGAGCCCATTTGCAGTTATTTTTTCACGTTTTAAAAAATTGCAGAATGTTTTTTTTTCAAAAAATATTTTTTTTAAATACAAAAATTTCAATTTTTTTTTTAGAAAACGACGCATTTACATACTTTTGACGAAAATATAGAAATTAATTCAATCTCATTTATAAAAGTGGCAAAAAAAATTATTTTTGGCATTGCATAATTGAAAAATCATTACCAAATAACTTCCTCCCTCCGAGTCGGGAAGTTAAAAATAATACTAAAAAAAAAATTTCTAAAATAGACCATACATTCGGAAGCATATTGCCAATTTATTAGCAACAAAATTATACGCGCTCACAGGAAATGCAATTCTCCACTTGTTTCATTTTTTGAAACGTGAAAAAAATAGGTGCTAATGAGCTTTAAATAATCGGATGTCGAAAATCAAATTTTGTTCATTTTTGAATCACTTATTTGCTAATATATGCAAGTTTTGGATACATATAAAATTAGCTCCTAATAAGCTGCAATGCTATTGTTTTCCGAACGACATAAACATGAAAACTTTCTGAAAACGTAGAAAATTAGCTCTTAATCAGTGTTAAATTATTCGATATCGAAAATCAAATTCTAGTGATTTAAATAATTTTTCTGCTAACTTACAAAAAAATAGTATGAATAAGTTTTTTTTCTTAAAAATGACATTAGCAGAATTTTTTTTGGATGTATATAAATTAGCTCATAATAAACCTCCGTAAATTTAGCGAAATCTAGTGATTTGGCGGCCATTTTGAAAACACTTAAATTATGTGCTATTTATGTGCTTTTTTTTTTGGTATCCAAAAATTTTTTGCTATGCTGGGGTAGTGGAAAATGAGGGGGGAAAAGCGTCGAAACCAATTAAACGCCATAACGGAAATTTTGGATGGGCGGAGTAGTCGAAAAATGCATGGAAAATTATGTGCTCATCAATATTCGTAAGCACAAATGATTTTTATTGCCAATAGCAACGTGTTGAATTATTTGTTATCAATGAATCTTCTTCTTCTCCTATGTCTACTGAATCGGATTTATAAATGCCTCGAGATTGATGTGCCCATCAATATTAGTTAACAAAAATGATTTTTATGGGAAAAATAGTTGTGTTGTATTTTTTATCAAAGACAGACCGAGTCACATGACTTAGGCTCACAGACTAGACTCAGCTCACGCAGTATGTCTATTGACTTGGACTTATAAATGACTAGAGATTTATGTGACCATCAATATTAACCAACAAAAATGATTTTTATGCAAAAAATAGTTGTGTTGTATTTTTTATCAACGACAGACCGAGTCACATGACTTAGGCCCACGGACTAGACTCAGCTCACGTATTATGTCTATTGACTTGGACTTATAAATGACTGGAGATTTATTTGCCCATCAATATTAACCAACAACAGTGATTTTTAAATAAAAAATCATGGTGTTGTATTTTTTAGCAAGGACAGACCAAGTCACATGACACAGCTCCCGTATTATGTCTATTAACTTGGACTTATAAATGACCAGAGATTTATGTGCTCATCAATATTAGCCAATGAAAATGATTTGTATGGAAAAAATAGTTGCGTTGTATTTTTTATCAGAGACAGACCGAGTCATATGACTTAGGCTCACAGACTAGACTCAGCTCACGCAGTATGTCTAATGACTTGGACTTATAAATGACTGGAGATTCATGTGCCCATCAATATTAACCACCAAAAATGATTTTTATGGCAAAAATAGTTGTGTTGTATTTTTTATCAACGACAGACC
>NW_021681279.1:9570-74823 GCF_001412515.2 Diachasma alloeum | reverse complement strand
AATCTCCAGTCATTTATAAGTCCAAGTCAATAGACATACTGCGTGAGCTGAGTCTAGTCTGTGAGCCTAAGTCATGTGACTTGGTTTGTCTTTGATAAAAAATACCACGCAACTATTTTTTCCATACAAATCATTTTCATTGGCTAATATTGATGAGCACATAAATCTCTGTTCATTTATAAGTCCAAGTTAATAGACATAATACGGGAGCTGTGTCTTGTGACTTGGTCTGTCCTTGATAAAAAATACAACACCATGATTTTTGATTTAAAAATCACTGTTGTTGGTTAATATTGATGGGCACATAAATCTCCAGTCATTTATAAGTCCAAGTCAATAGACATAATACGTGAGCTGAGTCTAGTCCGTGCACCTAAGTCATGTGACTCGGTCTGTCGTTGATAAAAAATACAACACAACTATTTTTTCCATAAAAATCATTTTTGTTTGTTAATATTGATGGTCACATAAATCTCTAGTCATTTATAAGTCCAAGTCAATAGACATACTGCGTGAGCTGAGTCTAGTCTGTGAGCCTAAGTCATGTGACTCGGTCTGTCTTTGATAAAAAATACAACACAACTATTTTCTCGATAAACATCATTTTTGTTGGTTAATATTGATGGGCACATCAATCCCCAGTCATTTATAAGTCCAAGTCAATAGACATACTGCGTGAGCTGAGTCTAGTCTGTGAGCCTAAGTCCTGTGACTAGGTCTGTCTTTGATAAAAAATACAAAACAACTATTTTTGCCATAAAAATCATTTTTATTAACTAATATTGATGGGCACATTAATCTCGAGGTATTTATAAATCCGATTCAGTAGACATAGAAGAAGAAGAAGATTCATTAATAACAAATAATTCAACACGTTGCTATTGGCATTAAAAATCATTTGTGCTTACGAATATTGATGAGCACATAATTTTCCATGCATTTTTCGACTACTCCGCCCATCCAAAATTCCCGTTATGGCGTTTAATTGGTTTCGACGCTTTTCCCCCCTCATTTTCCGTTACCCCAGCATAGCACAAAATTTTTGGATACCAAAAAAAAAAGCACATAATTACCACATAATTTAAGTGTTTTCAAAATGGCCGCCAAATCACTCGATTTCGCTAAATTTACGGAGGTCATAATAAGCCGCAACGATATTGTTTTCCGAACGGCATAAACATGAAAACTTTTGGAATTATAACAAATTATCTAGTAATGATTTTTCAATTATCCAATGTCAAAAATGATTTTTTTGCTGCTTTTATAAATGAGATTTAGTTCATTTCTACATTTTGGTCAAAAGTATGTAAATGCGTCGTTTTGTGAAAAAAAAGATTATTTTTTGAAACGTGAACAAATAGCTGTTAATGAGCTCTAAATTATCCCATGTCGAAAACCAAATTTTGTTAATTTTTTAACCATTTTTTCTGCTAACTTGTGGTAACATATCATCAAAAGAATTATTTGACTATCGGGATGGTGGCGGTGGATATATTCACATACAGACATGGTCGCCAAACTTCGTATTTTTACGTTTCAGACCTTTCTACATAATTTCCAATGAAAATTAGAGAATGTGAAAATTGAACGATTACAAAGCTTCCATTCAGAAGCAAAAATTGTTACTCAAGAACGAAATATTTGGCAAACATATACGACACATTCATGTAATAGAGTTTTAAACAAGTTGATATCTCGATTTTTGCGAGGGGTAGAGTGCGTACAAGCTTTTTATGAAAAACGTAAAAATCTAAATATCTCGAAAACTCTATATAAACGGTTATACGTATTTTGATTGATTCGAATAGAAGACATTGAGATGAACATTTTGAAAAAAAAAATTGAAATCGATTGAATATTTTTTGAGATATTACATAAAACACATTTAAACACAAAATTGAATATCTCAGAAACTAATCAACCGATTTAGCTCATATTCAATACCGATCGTTACGATAATAAGAGATAACTTCATACCAATTTTTAAGTTGATATCTCGATTTTTGCGAGGGGTAGAGTGCGTACAAGCTTTTTATGAAAAACGTAAAAATCTAAATATCTCGAAAACTCTATATAAACGGTTATACGTATTTTGATTGATTCGAATAGAAGACATTGAGATGAACATTTTGAAAAAAAAAATTGAAATCGATTGAATATTTTTTGAGATATTACATAAAACACATTTAAACACAAAATTGAATATCTCAGAAACTAATCAACCGATTTAGCTCATATTCAATACCGATCGTTACGATAATAAGAGATAACTTCATACCAATTTTTAAGTTGATATCTCGATTTTTGCGAGGGGTAGAGTGCGTACAAGCTTTTTTTTATGAAAAACGGAAAAATTGAAGTATCTCGAAAACTTTGTATGAACGGGTGCACATATTTTGATTGACTCCCATAGAGGACATCAAGACGAACATTTTGAAAAAAAAATATCGGAATTCGTTCAATAGTTTTTGAGATTTTCGCGAAAAACGATAAAAAACCAAATTACTCTCTCTAAAAAACAAATGGACCGATCGGGCTGAAATTTGGCACAACGGTACTGCAATTCAATACCAAATATCTGACAAAATTTCAAATTTTTTGGAACTGTTTTAACCCTCTATTCCTTTAATCCCTCCATTCCTTTAAAAATGACCACGAGATGACCATGAGCACAGACACACACGGTTTCCAAACTTCGTATTTTTACGTTGCAGACCATTCTACATCGTTTCCAAGCAAAATTAGGAAATGTGAAAATCCAATGATTTCAAAGCTTCCATTCGGAAGCAAAAGGACTAAACTTGCAGCTAAAAATCTGAAATTTTGTGATATAATTGGTACTACTTTAGAGCATCTCTGAGCCAAACTACAGATCAATCGGTCCAGTAGTTTTTGAGATACAGCAATTTCTCAAAAATGTTTTTTCCTCAATATCTCAAAAACTACTTGACCGAATTGAATTTTTTTACGCCAAAATATTCCTTGTAATAATGTCTATCGAATCAAATCATAATATTGCTACATAAGTAGGGTCCCTGTGGTAATAATCGCCATTTTTCATTTTTATGAAAAAAAGGTTGTGTCCACGAAAACTTCTTATGCAATCGAGATAGGAAGTTGAAATTTGGCACGGTTGTAGCTCTTATGGTTCTACAGATCTGTATTCCTAATGAGCTTAATCGGATGAGTAGTTTCGGAGATATTCAACTTTTTTTGAAAACTTGTTTTGCTTAATATCTCTCAAACTACTGGTCCGATTAAGGATAATCGGGCGAGTCCGGAGGGTTAGCAAAAAAGCAGCCATTTTTCTCTTATATTTTTTACGTATTCTTTAAATGATGGAAAAGGCGTGTGCAAAGTTTCAGTCTGCTGGGGAACATGGTTAATTTATTATGAATTTTTGAAAAAGTGGTCATTTAACCCGTGATCTTATGGAAATTGCAAAAAAAAACTGCAAAACTCAAGGAAAAAAAGCAGCCAAAGTCATGAAACTTTAGACACATTTAGAACATGTGATCAATGATTTTTTGAGTGAAAAAGATTGTCGCCTAGGAGCATTGTTTATTAATAATCGCGAAAAAAGTACTGAAGAATAAAATTTCTGCGCACGCAGCCCAAACGAGCAGCAACGTTTCAAGTACCGATCGGGTGGGGGTAGCGCGGCTACATTACAATTTAAACGTCTCTTGAGAGAGAGCGATGAAGCGTTGTGATCGGAGCTCCCTCGAGCCAGTGGTACCAGCTCCTGGTGAAAAAAAAACACTACCGACGATGTTGCCACTTTTTCGCATGGATTAATATTTTTTCATTTATTAAAAAAAAAACAATCTAAAAACCATTCAATGCGTGGAACTGATACAAATAAATTTGATTAGCTCCAAAAATAATTTTTAACCGGAGATACTCCCTAATATTGCCTGAATTTTGAATCCGAATGGGAAATTTTTTTTTGTTCAGCGATTGGTTTTCTGCAGGAAAACAATAGAAACTCCTCCGCCTCACCTCCTACATTTCCTCCTCGCCCGATTATCCTTAACTTTTTTCTGCGCTCAAAATATTCGTCTTGATGCCCTGTATCTAGAGCAATCAAAATATGAATACCCGCCCATACACGGTTCTCGAGATATTCGCATTTTTCGCGTTTTTTCAAATGAAAGCCCATAATATGCATCTAACTTGGACTAAAAATCTCAGATTCTGGCTACTCATTTATAACATAGTCCCACACTTGCGTATAAAATTTTGTGTGAATCGATCCAGTACATCCTTTAATATAGCAATTTTTCGAAAAATCTTTTCCTCTAAAAATTTAAATTTTGTCATTTTATCAATTATTTTTATATCTATGTTATATAACAAACATTCACATTTTTTTACATCTCATATTATGTAATAATTGATAAAGTGCCGTAGCTGTGACTGCAACATAGGTCAGTCTGATTTTTGCTTCCGAAGGAAGCCTTGTTTTTTTTTTAAGAATGTCAATTTCTTATTAATTATTATTATTAAAATTTTTGTGATTAGTCAATGTTATGTTTCATGTGAATAGTATGTTAATACTATTGCCTAAGTTGAATGTGGCTAATATTTTCAATAATAATTTCAAGGGTAAGATACTTCTTCTTCGCTTCGATATGGTTGTTTTCAACGATATATGGAAGAGGCAAGTACCACGGATGAAACGCCTATAGTAAATTCCGCCGAATACGACCCCTCTTTGGAAATTTCGTGTTAATTCTCATCCAAGGAGAAAAAAGATTCATATTCAGTACTGGGTGGGTCTGTACAGAAATATATTATCATATCAACTTCATGTTTCACTTTTTGAGGATCAAATGTATTGGATTTCATACGTTTCACGGGTTGAATTTTCCTAGGGTCATAAGGTTCTCAGGTTAAAAGAAATAGGAGGTTCTCATTGAAAGAAATAGGAGAAATTTTCAATGTATTTTTCAATTAATTAAATTACTAACTTATAAAAAAAATAGATGATTCATATTCTTTTATGCAACATATGGACACCTGAAGACAGTTTATAGGCACGTCCCTTTTCTAGTAAGCGACAAATCGATGAATAAATTTGAATGTTTGATCAATTTTTTTTCCCTTTCCAAATGAGTGTTATGGATCAACTTCTGGAAAAGTGGACAATCTCCTTCTTTTATCCTTGTACGGACGTTAACTTGAAAAGAAAAAATGAGAATAGCAAGTTAAAATTTGAATATTCAGTCTATCGTATGAACATATTTTCTCTCAAAGTCAAAAATTTCACTGCAGACATACTGTAGAGTGTGGTTGCCTGCCACAGGGATGGGGCATGTATTAATATGTTGAAATTATTTCCAATGCTCTAACAAAAGTATGGTTCAAAAAGTTTGAATCATCATTGAAATGAAATTACTACGGATCCATTTGGAAGCTTACTACCAATGAAATTGGTAGAAATAAAATAGAGAAAAACAGTCATAATACACAAAGTAACAGTTAAATGGCTTCTGTCGAATAGGCGACAACCCTTGCTTGTTTAACCATTTTTTCTGCTAACCTGCGGTAAGCTAGCATCGACGCCGTTTTTCCAAAAACTGGGTTAGCTGAAAAATTTTTGAAAACGTTGAAAATGAGCTCTTAATTAAGTTCAAATTATCCGATGTCGGAAATTAAATTCTATTGATTTTTTAAATAATTGTTCTGCTAACTTACAAACAAGCTAGCATGAATACGTTTTTTTTAAAATGGCATTAGCAAAAATTTTTTTAGGTGCATATAAAATTAGCTCATAATAAGCCGCAACGCTATTGTTTTCCGAACTGCATAAAGATGAAAACTTTTGGAATTATAACAAATTATCTGGTAATGATTTTTCAATTATCCAAAACTGATTTTTTTGCCACTTTTATAAATGAGATTTAGTTCATTTCTACACTTTAGTCAAAAGTATGTAAATGCGTCGTTTTGTGAAAAAAAAATTGTGAAAAATATTTTATTTTTTATTTTGTTTTATTTTTTATTTTTTGAAACGTAAAAAAATAGCTGCTAATGAGCTCTAAATTATCCCATATCGAAAACGAAAGTATGTTCATTTTTTAACCATTTTTTCCGCTAACTTGCGCTAAGCTAGCATTAACGCCGTTTTTGCAAAAACTGGGTTAGCTGAAAATTTTTTGAAAACGTAGAAAATTAGCTCTTAATTAGTTTTAAATTATCCAATATCGAAAATCAAATTCTATTGATTTTTAAATAATTTTTCTGCCAACTTACAAAAAAGCTAGCAGAAACAGGTTTTTTTCAATAACGGTATTAGCAAAAAAATTTTTGAAGGCATATAAAATTAGCTCATAATAAGCTGCAAATTGTCCAATATTGAAAATTCGATTTTGCTACTTTTGCCTGCTAGGTTAACATATGTTCGAAACTATTTGGATAAAGTGCAAAAATTCGGATACAAAAGTGAACAAAAAATGAAATTTAAAAAAAGTGAACAACCATCATGAAAAAAGAACTAAAAATTGGAATAAAGAGTAATTATGAACGAATAAGGATTTGGAAGTAATTTAGGAAATTTTTTTTTATTTTAGTTGTGGCGGTTAGGTGTATGTCGTAGAATAATACCTAACTCGTTGTTCAGCAGAATAAAGGTCTTGTATTTAACACGTTAGATGTATTTAAATCGAGTTTGACAATCGGATTGATATATTTGGTCGGGAGCGTGCGGATTTAAATACTTTTTGTTACGGAAGGTTCGAGAATTGTCCAGAAATTTTGTGAGGGACAAGGATAGAATAATGTTTGTCTCAAATAGGACGATAGAGAATATACGAGACGCATTATGTGACTTTCGAAATAATAATTCGTTTGTGGCTTATCTGGTCAGGTTTCCCCTTAACTTAGGTTTTCCTCAAAACTTTAGTAAATGCGAAACAGGAGGTTGGATAAAGAGTTGTGNAAATTGCAAAAATGGGGAGAAATCTCCGAGAGAAAAAAATTTATTATGCTGAAACCATTCGGAAGCATACCATGAATTTATTGATGGCCAAGAAAGCATTAAAATGTCACTTAGTGATATGCTCACCCCCGCATGCTCGCTGTCCCCTGCTTGTTTTACTTTTTCGACGTGGATATGTCTATGGTTTCGTATTGATGGGTCACTCGGCGAAAAAATGCTTATGCAGCCACGCCATTTATCGGCGATACTTACAAGTGTCCTTGAGAAGCGGGTTAACAATCACTAGTCCAAATCGGAATTTAGCGTACACTCTATTAGACCGTGGAGAAGTGCGAGGAAGTTCTTTCGAATTATGCGGTGACCCAGTAAACTTACACCTCTCGATGATTTGCCTCGGGTCTAGCCTCAAGATGGTCAAACGGTGTGCTCATAGGAAGTCCACCTCTCTCGAACTCTCTCGAAGGTTCTACTGACCTTGAAGTCCTTGATTCCTCCGTAGATCTCCTGAGATCCATTGATTTTCAGCTTCTCCGTTCTCCTTTCTCGGCTGTTCCTTCTCTGCTCCTCAGCTTCTCGGTCTCTCTGCTTTTCTGCTTCTGGACACCCCACCGTCTTATATACCCCCCAACTACGCAAAACTCCAACGTTCTGAAACTTTTTGCGACGCAAATAGGTTGTGCGCATGTGCAGAGAATTGTCTCGACATTCCGTGGACTCTGATTGGCCGGTTTCAATTCGAGGGAGCGTCAGCGCCATCTACAGATGTCGCCAAGAGTGGCGAAATTGTCGCCCTCCACAAACAAGTGGCTCCCTCGCATACTCAATCATCAAAGTAGTTTCCTACTTATCCAACAGAGCGAATGAATACAAAACATTCTTAATCAACTCAGTCTTTTTAGAGCAATTTCTCACAGTATAAAGTGATTGGAAAATTCGAATTTTTTTAAATTCTTGTATTTCCGTGGAATTCGTCAATTTAAATTCTTGTATTTCAATGGAATTTGGCAATTAAGCAGATTCTAATTATGAATCACGAATTTTTCAATTTTGAAATTCTTTATGAAATTATTGAGACGTATAGAATTGAATATAATATCCCAAAAAAGCAAAAACAAATGTTTTTGCAACAAAACTGCGCCAAGAAAAAGTTTTGTGGGGTCGTTTCTGGAAAGAAGGAACATTTTTTTCTGGAAACCACAATTCCCATAGAAATTTTGCAAAAAATAAACAAATAGAAATCAAAGCCAAGTCAAGAAATGTCCAATGGATCATGGAATGTGCTATCAGATTATTATGGGGAGGATAACTCTGAATAGAAGGATTTTCAAAAAAATCTTCATAAAATAAAAAATTCAGTAGAGACAGGATTCAAAGTTCTTGGCGCGGACCAGAAGATACAGATTGATACGAGACAATGAGTTNCTTTCAATATACAGCGCTATATGACCTTGTTCATCAATTTTTCATTAATTTTTACAATAAGTCGATGATGAGTCTAAAAAATGCAAATCAGTAGAATTCAAGAAGGAGAGAAAGAGTAATGCGCTATTCAAATCTCCCTCTGCGCGTGAGGTTGGAGCGCACTACTACCAACTTCGAAAACGAAATCTCACACTGCTCAGAGATAATGTGAAATGTGAGAATGTGGATATGATCCCATTGCTATGCGCGTAATTTCCTTAATATTAAGTCGAAAAAGAAAATAGTGATATCAATTGAAAGCTCGTGGCCGATTTACGTGATGTAACTACGGCTATTTTTTTCGTAGGGTATCACGTTTTCATTTTATTCAATAAATGTGTTTCGGTGGTATTGGAGGGGGTAGTTGCTTCGTGTATAGATACGCGGTGCGTTCGGCCTGATGTTTTGCTCAGTCGGTCAAAACTTTTCTTGGCCGATACGCTATCGCGTATCTCGATTAAATTCTTGTGAAGAATTGCGTTAATAAGGATACTGCCAATGAGGATTTCGGTCTGACGGCTGTATCAAGGACACAGCCGATTAGGATTTTTTTTTCAATCCAAATTTATAATTTTCGGTGGTCTCTGAGTGACGGGGCATCCAGTTAAAATTTCAGAATAAAAATCGAATAAAAAAGCAATCTAGATTACGTTCGGCAGATAATGGAACAAGGCCTTGAAAGAAAAAAAGTTAGAGTAAAAAAATTTTTTCACACACCTGCACGGAAAGTTCGTACTTTGCTCCCAGATGAGCGGGAGGAAAGTGAGTACTTCTCACTCTCGGGTGGAAAGTTACTCCCTCGGGCGAAAAGTCAAGACTTTCCACCCTTGAGAGCAACTTTCCACCCTAGGGCGGAAAGTACTCACTTTTATCCCGCTCATCAAATGGCAAAATACGAACTTTCCTTTGCAGGCGTGTTAAAAAATAGCATGTGCACCTCGGGCGGGAAAACATGACTTTCCGCCCTTGATGCACAATATACTATTCCGTCCCGGCGGGCGCGAAGTTACATTTCCCTCCCGCTTCGCGGGAGGGAACTCTGACTTTGCGCCTACGCCGAGACAGAAAATCACGTTCTAACCACGGGAAGTCAAATAAAGGACCCTCAGCCGCGTGCTTACCAACCTCGCCTTCGGCTCGGCTGGTAATTGCACTGGCGGCTGAGAATCCTTTATTTTCCCTCCTTAGGTTAGAAATATACTATAGGTTTTAGATTTAAATTTTCTACTCATAATGCTAGAGGAGCTTCCAAATTATAGGGTATTTTCTAATAGTTTCGTTTCTACATATGGAATTTTGAGAGGAATTACCTGATTAATTTTGAATCTCGTGTAGGATTCTGTAGTTTATTTTTCTCAACCAATTTTCGGCCAAACGGATTGTACCACTTTGGTAGAATCGATCTGGCACTTCCGACGAGGGATTCTCTCCACTGAAAGGTCTTTTTATATGAGCCAATACGTCATTTCTGAAAAATTGCCTGGAAATTTGTCAAGTTTTCCTTCTATTGTTTGTACCGAAAAGTGAAGTCCAAAAACAAGAAACATGAACGCAACCGCGGAGACACTCAAGATTGTTATTTTTTTAAAATATTTGTTGTAGAGTAGAATGGGATTTTCAAAAAAGATTCAATATAAATTATTCCATTTACCGTGGATTCAAAGATATTCATCAAAAAATAATATCCAGATTCAGTTTCTCATCAGTTTTTCTATAATACTAGACCTGTGCGATTTGAATCGAATGATTTTTCGAATTTTTTAGGACACTAAAGGATTGCCTAGAAAATCACAATTTTCTCGAATTCTCTAGAAAATCAGAATTTTCTCGAACTCTCTAGAGAATTGGAGAATTTCTCAGAATTTCCTTAAAAAGCAAAGAATTTCCTCGAATTTTCTAGGAAATTGATCATTTTCTCTACCTGTTTAGGAAACCGGAGAATTTTCTTGAATTTTCTTGAAAATCAGCGAACTCTTTAGAATTTTTTTGAATATCGGAGAATTTCGTCGAATCTTCTAGAAAACCGAAGAATTTCCTAGAACTCTCTCGGAAACCGACGAATTTTCTAGAACATTCTCGAAAACCGACGAATTTCCTAGAATTTTCTAGAAAACCTGAGAGTTTCTTCAAATTTTTTGGAAAACCAGAGAATTTGATAGAATTTTCCAGAAAACAGGATAATTTTCTCGTATTTGCTAGGAAATCGGAGGTTTTTCTCCAATTTCCTAGAAAAATCTGGAGTTGTCTGGAATTCCAATAGATGGCGCTGCAGCATAAAGACTTCGTTTCCCCAAAGTGACCCCCCATAATGAAATTATAGACGCATAAATGTAAAAAATTGCAGACGGCTGTATCTTCGATACAGTTGTAATTGTAAGTAGATACGTCTACGGTTTTTCCTTTTCTCTCGAATTTCCTAGAAACTCCTTGCATTCCCTCGAATTTTCTAGAAACTCCTTGCATTCACTCGAATTTTTTAGAAACTCCTTTGAATTTTCGCATACCTTTGAATTTTCTAGAAACTCCGTGAATTTCCTCGAAATTTCTAGAAATTCCTTGAATTCCCTAAAAATTTCTAGAAACCTCTCGAATTACCTCGAAATGTCTAGAATTTTCTAGAACTCCGATAAATGGCGCTGAACATAAGGACTGTTTTCCAAAATGACCCCCCATAATGAAACCATAGACGTCAAAATGAGAGTGAATTAAATTTATTACATTCGCGAAAAAGAGGACAATGAAAAAAATTTAAAGTAATGAAATTCATAAAATTACATGATGAATCAAAATTCAAAAAGAAAGATTCAATCAATTTTGTGCATGATAAACATGAGCAAATTGGAAAATATGACGCAAAGAATAATTCGTGAGTTTAAAGAATTTGAAAATATCGCGTGTTTTTCACTGACCAATTAGAAGTGAAGATTAGCGGTCAGTCGATTTCGAGATATATCGATATATCACGTAAGCGATTCGAGAACTATCGATATATCGACTGTATCTCTTTTTATCGGTAGGATCCCAGGATCGAAGCAGAACAGCGATTCTTTGGTGGAGATTTTTGTTGTGCAATACAAAATCTGTAAAAAGTTATTACGAAAATCCCTCTAGTTCCTTGGCATTTCGAGATATTGTGCAAAGAGTAATTTTGGATACCTCTTGGTCTCCTCTTTCACTACTGATTGAATCCTTCTTCCATTTTTCGTTGTAATAATAGCTCGCCATCATCACTTGTTCATGAATTTCACATTTCCCTGTCTATTTGCTTGACAGCTATAATTAATTGAATACTGTTTTGTCTGTAGTCTGGAAAAAGAAGATTTAAATAACCTTCATATTTATGAAGTATTGAGCATTGATTCGGAGACATGAGATGAATATCATAATCCAAATCTATCACACAACTTGAAAAGGGTCATAAGCAGGGTCCGGGACTTCGTGCTCCGAAATCCGCGGGGGGTGCCGTACATGAAAAACAATGGAAAAGTAATTGGAACCAAACAAACGAATGAAATGTCAAAAAATTTCGAGGCTGCATTGGAGTGAAAAATTAAAGTTCTTTCGAATCATGGGCCACGTGTAGGATAGGAAGACGATAGAATTATATGGTTTTAAAGGGATTTCACCATGAAGGGGAGGAACAAACTTTAAGAGTGACTGTTCTCTTGCCTTCTTCGATTCATTTTAAAAGATTATCTGGCAACATTTTTTTTCGTAGGAAAATTCGGAATTTCCCCCCGCAGATGTCGCGATATGTGTGCTTCAGGGAATTTCCCTAGATTTTCCCCAGGACATAATTTTGTCCAGGATGTCTACACAAGATTTCGTCCACAAAATTTCACAGGATTTTCCCCAGGTAGTTTTACTATATTTCCTCCAAGAAATTTCCCACTATTCTCTCCAGGAAGTTTTACAGGATTTTCCCCAGGTAGTTTTACAGGATTTACCCTAGGTAGTTTTACTGGATTTCCTCCAGGAAGTTTCCCAGGATCCTCTCCAGGGAGTTCTCCAGGATTTCTCCCAGGTAGGTTGACAAGATTTCCCCAGGTAGTTTTCAAGGAGTTTTCCCAGGTAGTTTTACTGGATTGCCATCAGGAAATTTCCCAGGATTCTCTCCAGGAAGTTCTCCAGGATTTCCACCAGGAAATTTTTGCAGGATTTTCCCCAGGTGGTTTTGCAGGATTTTCCCAGGTAGTTTTACAGCATTTTCCCCAGGTAGTTTTACAGGGTTTCTCCCAGGCAGTTTTGAAGGGATTTTCCCAGGTAGTTTTACAGGATTTTCACCAGGAAGTTTTACAAGATTTTCCCCAGGTAGATTTACTAGATTGCCTCCAGGGAATTTCCCAGGTTTTTCTCCAGGAAGCTTTCCAGGATTTCCATCAGGAAATTTTACGGGATTTTCACCAGGAAGTTTGACAGGATTTCTCCCAGGAAATCCTATGAAATTTTCTAGTGGGAATTCTGTAAAACTTCCTGGAGAAAATATTGAAAAATTTCCTGGAGTAAATCCAGTAAAACTACCTGAGGGAAATCCTGTCAACTTACCTGGGAGAAATCCTATGATGCTACCTGGGAGAAATCCAATTAAATTACCTGGCGAGAATCCTGTCAAACTACCTGGGGGAAATCCTATAAAACTACCCGGGAAAAATCCTATCGAACTACCTGGGGGAACTCATGTAAAATTACCTGGAGAAAATCCTGTAAAACTACCTGGGAGAAATCCTGGCAAACTACCTGGAGAAAATCCTGTAAAGTTTCCTGGTAGAAATCCTGGAGAACTTCCTGGAGAGAATCCTGGGAAATTTCCTGATGGCAATCCAGTAAAACTACCTGGGAAAAATCCTTGAAAACTACCTGGGTAAATCTTGTCAACCTACCTGGGAGAAATCCTGGAGAACTTCCTGGAGAGAATCCTAGGAAACTTCCCGGAGGAAATCCAGTAAAACTACCTAGGGTAAATCCTGTAAGACTTCCTGGAGAGAATAGTGGGAAATTTCTTGGAGGAAATATAGTAAAACTACCTGGGGAAAATCCTGCGAAATTTCCTGGACGAAATCCTGTGTAGAAATTCTGGACAAAATTATGTCCTGGGGAAAATCTAGGGAAATTCCCTAAAGCACACTTATCGCAACATCTTCGAGGGGAAATTCCGGATTTTCTGAACAAAACAGGGATTTTTCCCTGGAAAAAAATGTTGCAAGATGATCTTTTAAAATGAATAGAAGAAGGCCAGAGAATAGTCATTCTAAAGTCTGTCTCTCCCCTTCATGGTGAAATCCTTTAAAACCACATAATTCTATCATCTTCCTATCCTACACGTGGCGAATGATTCGAAAGAACCTCAATTTTTCACTTCAATGCAACCTCCAAATTTTTTGACATTCATTCGTGTGTTTGGTTCCAATTACTTTTCCATTGTTTTTCATGTACGGCACATAAGCAAACATTGTAAAAAATGCACAGTGCGCCCCTCTGATGGAAATTCTCAAGGATCTAGTTCCATTAGTTCCACAAGTTTTCGAAGAATTTTATAATTCCATGCCCTATCGATTTCATGAAAAGTGGAATAAAAAAATTCTTTTATACGCAGTTCAACGAAATGCATATTTTAAATGAAAAAATTCGATATCGACAATGGGGCGGAAGTCTACGCGAGGTATTTTTTGTCTCATTTTTGTTCTGATAATTTTTCCAAGTTTCTTGCCAGTTAACCTCCAAAAATATATGCATTTTCTCTCGAGAAACTATCAAAAGTAGATGATTGAGGTCGTAATCAGCTGAAAAGTCTTCGAAGCTTGGGAGTAGAAATGCATACGCTCGTTACCAACCGTAGCAGCGTTTTTTAAATGCCAATCGGAATTTGTCCATGTAAATAGCTATTTTCATCATGAGGACGTAATCCTCGGCTTCGCCTCGGCAGCGTCATTTGCTAGCGACTTTTCACTCGACCGTAACCTGGTGCATCACGTCCAGGTGGCGAAAGTTATTTCTTCTCACATTCTGATGAAAACCGCCATCACTTTCATTTGAAACTGTATATTTTCGTCGCAATGATGAAAACGTTGTTTGAGCGAGTGCGAAGGTTGCAAACCGTGGCGAAGCCGAGGGGGGTGGAGTGCCAGCGCAGGAGGGGGTCCAGGAGGACGATGTATCCCGGCGGGGGGCGAAGCCCCCCTCCCACTGAAGAAATAAAATCATCAAAAGAATGAAAAATCTTTGTAGAAAATATTTCATCATCATTCTGTAGAATTTTTCATTCTACTGAATGGAAAATTATTATCCTCATCAGTCCTCCCAAGAATTAAAAAAAGTTGGTAAACAAATATTTAATTATTGGATTTATGGGTTGATATAAACCGACGGAGGTCGGTTATATCCGCAAATTAAATTAAAATTATTCCTGCGCGGCTTACAAATCCTTGCGTTCGAGAATAATTTTCTTATGGATACCTACCTTGAAGTGCTAGGCACATCTCCTGCGTCGTGACGTTACGCTATGTCGCGATTAGCTAATGAGGGTCTTTAGATATATAGAGTAAATGAACGGAAAACTATGGGTTCTCCTTAGTTTAATTTATTTGACCCAATACAATTGACAAGTATAATAAGTTTTTTTTTTTAACCCCTTGACTGGATACTGTAATTATTGTAAGTCGTTATCCTTCGGACTTTGCTTAAGGAATTGGCCTTAATACTGTAGAGGATTTTGACGTTAAACGACTTGATACGCCGCGTGAGAGCTTCTACTATTTTCGATAATTTTTGCTGAGAAGTAGTCGATGATATTATTTTGGAACTATTAATGATAATTTCGAGCTCACCCTTATTTAGATCTTTGCGGTAATTAGACGTAAGCTTGAATGACGGAACGCGAGCCGTCGGATGTAAGTCCACTGGTATCCGTGATCCAGAGATTGTCCTTTACAAATGTGTATGAAGATGAGAAGATTTAGTAGAAGTCACTTTGTTTAGTTCGATAACTGATTTTATTCACTATAGTAACTTTGATTGATAAATTTAAAGTTTGAGTCTAATCAGTGACACAAGTGTATGACACGCTCTATCCCGCGACTACGAAGGTGGGCGTATTTGTCGCGTATGAGTTAATTTTTACTGCGAAAATCACTTGTGATCACTCCACACAGTTTACTGATCGGTTTGCAATCCCAAGACTAAGGGGTAACGAGCTCGGCTTCGAGGTAGTGAAAAGGAATAACGCAAGAGCCAAAAGTTATGATTTTCCGTTGTTAGTTAAACGGTGACTGAATGCAAATCCGGTGTTCCCGTGTCGCGAAGCGCCCGTAGAAGATGCTTAGGTCAGCATCCTAGAACACACGTGCATATGGATGAGCCGATTTAGAGGGTGTGAGTGTAAGAATGCGCTTACGCTCATCCTTATCACTCACGTCATCCGGTGGACGATGGCTAACTCAACGTTTTGCTCCCTTTCGATGCAACGTTGAAGTTTAATAAAATAATAAAATTTTCGTATATAACAGGGTAGGATTGAATTAATAACTCTGTTAATTTCATTTGACTGTGACTCTTTATTCGGTCCCACGTAAAAGACGCATCTCGAACTTTACTCTAATTCTGGCTGTCGGAGACTAACTTCAGAAAAATAGGAACCACTACATTGGACCACTTGGAACGTATTTTCTTTTTGTCCTTTGTTCTATGTTTTGTTCATAGTATTCGTAGTCGCGAGGTATGTGGTCGCCAGCTAACATCAACACAGTTTTAAGAACCTCAGTCTGAAGAATTTTATGTGGTGACACTGAAATAGGTCGAGCTGTGTAGAGATGATTTTTGAATACTATGTCGTTCCATGAAATCCACCATTAAAAAAAAATTTTTTGCTTGAATTGCGTCAAACAGCTATTTTTTGACTGTTTCATTTAGTCCCACTCTCCCCTATATTAGAAAAAATGACTTCTCACTTGTTTCCATTTTCAATATTGTTTTGAGGATTTAAGTTATGTTTTCACTCAAGAAAATATTTGACATTGTTTTCACTTGCATGATCCTATTTAATGGAAAATCAACTTTTCGGAATCCTTATATCAATTTCACATCTTAGCACTAAAGAGTAGAAATTATTATTCGACTTAGAAATTATCCAGCAATGTCCTCGATTTTTTATGATAAACAAATTACTTTTATTCTCCATATTCGATGAACGTAACCACACAAGCGATGCTCGGTCAGCTGACTAGCGATTGAGAGGTTGTCGTCGCTCTTGCCATGATGAGCCGGTTGGGGGGGGGGGAGGCGGAAATCGTAAAATGTTCAAGAAGAAATATCAGGAGACTATGACCCTGGAGGCGAGGACACAGCTGCATCTAGGAACACTTGTGCGGAAGGGTCTGGCGTTAGGATTACGTTAACAATAGACAATGAAATACTTGTACAAATGTTAAATTTTCTACAGAGTTTTATTCACTATTTTGGTTACATTTCCAATAAACTCGCAGTTATAATAATTCTGATCAACATAAATAATCCAGAAAACCATTAGTGCAGCAGCACTCAAGACCAGAATGGATAAGAGAATGAAAAAGCACATGGCGTATTTGTCTGTGTTCGGTTTTCCACCGAATAATTTACTCCTCACACATACGCACGCACTCACACACACTCACTTCGCTCGCATGCGTGCATGGCGTACGCACAGTTGACCGACGTACTCGCCTCAGATGACCAGTGGCCTCTCACCTCTGACACTTGAGGCGCCACTTGATGGACAGGTATCCAGTGAACGCCCCCATTTAAATTGGGTCACGTTCACACCTCTGGATTTTCGTCACTTGCTACCTCATGGTGTATAAATCGACCTCATTTGCATAACGGCCGTTGACTAGTGCACGCGCTTTTTGCTACGCTCTTTTGCGTGACGCTTTATTAATTGCTCCGCGTAATATTTTAGTTGTTCATCGCTTCTAAATTATTAGTTGATCCGCACATAAACTTTTGTTCATCTTTGCTGTGTCTATATCAGTGTATGTTTTGACTTTCATTTATTAAATTGACTGAGTTGACCAATGTGCACGTGTGGTGATTTGTGGACCCTCTCACGCTCCGGTAAAAACCCATTCGCATCTCACTCATCACTCGCTCATTCCACAGATCTCAGACCCGGCATCGAACAGTCTGTTTCCATAGTGATGTGATATGTAGGTATTCCTTTCGGCGAGTTAAAATATTCAAATCCGTAGACAGGTATTGTAGTCAGGCCCATCGAATTGATCGGAATGGAGCACCAGCCTAATCCAAATATTTAATTTAACTATATTATGGCAAGCGCAGACATAGTCACCATGTAAATTATATTCGACATGATAGATACAACGACGCTTATTTTCTGGTAAACGTTTAAAACTCGGCGCATAATCTTCTAAATTAACTACAGTTCTTGATAAAATTCTTTTTAAGAACATTAACTTTTCACGTCCACGCACATAGGTTCTAGCTACATTTTTTGTTGCCTCTGAGAATTTGACTCACCGACTTGTATGGTGTGTAGCCATAGTACCATTCTAAACTGTGGAAATTTGAGGTTAACCATAGATTTTGATGACGAGAATCAAAATCCAACTCGCTTGCTCCGCAGTGTGGTACAATCAGCCAGTGACCACTATGATTTCCCTCAATTGAGAAGATGGCTATTTCTTTAGGAACAAAAGTCTCCTTGGGCCCTACCAGCCGTTCCATGTCAATAACGACTTCTTTCAATCTATTCGGAGCCATGGTACTTCCACATTCGGGCACTCTTTCTTGTAGACTGATCACCTGCCATTACGTTCTTCGGTTTTTATTGAAAAATGCAGATGGCAGCACCATCAGTTTTGATAACACCCAAGTTATCAACTGAATAAGCTTTACACACTGTACAATAATGATGTGGAGTTGAACATGTTTCGATGCAGTATACACAGGGCGTAATACACCAAAAACCGAGAAGAAAAAGGGCTAAAGCAATCAAATTATCATGTATTTATAATTTTTGTTAATATATGGGCGCCGCAATGCGGACAAGTTGTTCGTGTGGGTTTAGGTCTGAGAGGTACTTCTCAACAATAACTTGTCTCTTGGAATCAATCTTTAATATATTGTCATACTCAGCCTACAGAATACAATTCAAATTGGTTGTGGTAACCTCATCAAAATACACCTCAATTCTGAGACTCCCTGTTTTAAGAAAATTCCAATGTGTCGCACACCTTGCTGATGAATCTGGTGTTAAGTCAAACGCAAAGAGAGAATAATCCAATCGCGAAATATCCATTCCATGATCGTTGAAATGAATGCACAGTTCCAGTGAATAGAGTGGCATAGCTTTCCGCCTCCATGTGCGAATTTTCATCAAAACTAGATTGTAAAGGCAATCCCGGGATTTGTATACCATCCACGTAGAGACGTAGGAAATTAATTCCCCAATTTGGACAATCGAAGGGATTCCGCCCCTTATCAGCATTAAATGATGCATTATCCATAAAATCAAGAATTGCACGTTTTGGTAATTTCCCGAGAATAGAATTATCGATAGTTTCTCCGGTAGTCCCACGATAAAGAACAAAAGATTTCACTTCCACGCGAGTCAGTGGATATGTCGCTGTTGTTTTCGCTAGAGTTTTGGCATGTGCAAGCAGAACGCCATTTTGCTCTTCTCACTATTAAGGAGGCTTTGGTGATTGTTATTTTATAATTTTCAGTCGTTTTATCAATCAAACAAAATGAATCATTCGACCTCACCAGGCGCAGTCGCACATCAACACCATTCAATAAAAATTTGTCTTGGTTGCATGCATCGCAATGGATATGTCCAAGCATTTCAACTACTTTTCCTCCCATTGTCATTGCCCTTTGTTTTTCTAATCCAAGATTATAAATTTTCTCCTTGGTTTCACCTTCTATCCCGCTTACAGGGTGATCCATGCACCCTGCTGTGTCTTTGGCCGATAAAGTATTCTTTAGATGACTACTTTTCGCCTCATTACCATAATTTAATAATATCTCAATGTAAGCTCCATATGGATAGGCATTATTTGGAGGAGATATTAATTTTTGATTAAAAGCAACATCGATTTGGCTAGAGTGAATATAAGAAATTATTCACAGGAGCCACTCAGTCGGTTGCAGCACCATTATCTACTGCAATTTTCATTCTAACTTTGAGCATGGTGTGCGGTAATTCAATTTACTCTCCTCCATGGCCGGGTACAATAAATTCTATTGGTAAACCGTCCGTGATCGATGCAATAGGATTGTATAGATTACAATGAGATTGTTCGATGCTCGTTTGTGTTGGTGGGATGGTGAACAAATCGAGCTCCGATTTTGTACACTCGGACGTATGTATGTATGTGCGTACGTATGTAAACAAATTTTTCTTCGATTGGTCGCTAATAAATCGATGGAATTGAAGTAGATGTGTAGGACGGGTTCTGGCCCAACCATTTTTGGGAAGGGTCAGAAAGGTCTGAGGGTGCCCCCGCGAGTGGGTGGTGGGGTGGGATTAATTGATTCGCGGTTTTAATTCGCGGTTTTGATTCACGGTTTTGATTTCGCGCTTTTGATTGACCGTTTTAATTCGCGCTTCAATTCNATTGTTGAGCCCTATCAATCGCCATTAATTGAAAATTAGTTCATTTATTAATTTCCTAAATATTGGAATTTTTACAAAAATGGTTTTTTTTCCACGATAACTAAAAAAATTTTCTGAATTGATTGAATAATGGCTTAAAAAATTTGTTGGGATGTTCTTTTGATTGAGTTCGAAGATGAAGGCGATAGCAATAATCGTTATTTATTTGAAAATTTGCAAAAATTTTGTATTTGCTGAAAATCAGAATGCCGGGGATATCTTTGAATATCTTGCTTCAAATGAATTCAATCATAGCTTAAAATATTTGTTTTAATGCCATTAAGTCGGAGTTAAGAGATGATTACAATAACTATATTAGGTGATTTTATTTGTATGGTGATTGTTGAAAATTTCCAATTTTTCATGAATTTCGCTGAAAGTGCGCTTTCTGATGGTTTCTTCAAATGTGATGTTTCAAATTCATTCATGTGCAAATAAAATTATTCCACTAACATTTTATCGAACGGCTGAGTGGAGAGATGGAACTGTAAAAAGACAATCGGTTGTATAGAACAAAGGGATAATGAGAATAATGATGAAGACAACATTCAACTATGTTGAAAATCTGATAAAATTTGTTAAAAAGAAATCTTATTCAATTTGATAAAATGAAATCAACAATGAATTATAGATGATAGAAAGAATCGAGTGCAAAATAACCATTCGGAAGCATATTGCTAATTTATGAGTAAAAATAACTATACTATATGCAAGAGCAAATTTCCGCTTGTTTATTTTTTTCGTCCGTTATCAAATCCTAAAATTCATTGTTTTTCCGAATCGCAAAAATTGTATCATTGTAGCGACTCACTACATCCGAACACAAGGGCTCGCGTTGACCAGGGTCGACCGGGACCTACAGGCACCTGAGTCACACACATACAATACGTCGCGCGTTACCTTCATAATATTGCATCCGAATCTGAATACGAATTCAGTCTGGCGCGAACCGCCAAATACTGAGCAAGTCGACCACCCAACTTCTACGTAACATCTTTACTTTTGTATATACCTTCAAACGTCTTGTAAATATCCTGTGATTAGTTTGTTAAATCGCATTGGTTAGTGAATTGAACCTTCCCACATTATCTGTGATTACAACGTTCAATAACAAAAAACAACAATTTCTAGGATTTGTTGAAAAGACGAAAAAAAAAATCAAAAATCAAAATAACTTCCTCTCTTCGGGTCGGGAGTTGAAAACCATTTTCTCACGATCGTATTACATATAGAGTAAAACGTACACTTGAGTTTGTTTATTGGAGTATAACGAACATTGAATAAAAAAGTTTAAATCCGATTAAAAATTGTGGTACAAGGAGCACGTTTAAACTAAAAACGTAAAAAATGACATTTTTGATGGATATACGGCAGGCAAAATCAATCGGTTCCGCGATTTTTCTTACTCTTTAATAGATCTCATATCTAAAGTCATCCAGTGGCTGTTAAGGTTTACCAAAGACTTTTCAATTTCACTTGCGGTAAAAAAATGAACGAAAATGAGAAAAATGAAGATGCCTGAAAAATATAAAAGCGATTTTTGACAAATTTCCTTTCGTGGAGACATTCTACCCAGGATGACAAGGCGTATCCTGATTTTTTTTTCTGATTTTTCAACGAACTGTTTCATACATCATTTGAATTTTGCAACGAAAACGGACTTTTTGCCATTGATGCAGAATCAGCTTTTGCGTGATTGAACTTTGAGCGCACTTGGCGACTTAACGGTTGTTATTAGGAAAGTGCCACCTATAACTTTGTAGGGAATTTAATGCTCTACAAATCATGTCTTATGGCTTTCTATCATATCTGTTACGGTTTCCTCAGCGCATGCAGAAGAAGGTCGTACGGACACTTAATTTTGCAGTTTTTAATTTTTTTTACAATTTCCCGATTTACTAGAATCCCAAAAACTCAATGTATGTATATCATCCTTGATTTCAGTCAAAATAAAGTCCTTATTTGACTGGCCTAAGAGACCAAATTTTACGTTCTTTTGCTGATAATTCTATCATTAATCATGTCAGAAAATCGTGGCAATATTTATCGTCACATTTACTCCAAATTTTTTCTGCAAATTTATGAATATTATTGCTGTAGAATTGACAATATTGGGAATGTTTTTTGACGTGGATACGTTTATGTTTTCGTTTTGAAGGGCATTTTGTGCATAGGTAGATATTTACTAACGCCATCTGTTGGCGTATAGGGAAACTAAGTCGGTTAGTACGGAATTCACTTTACCGACTGTCATTAAACGTGAACTTGGGTTGAAAAGACGTTTATAGTACATTTCACGTGGTGATGAGTAGAACAGAGATACAGTAGAACTGGCGAAAGAGTTCCACTGGGAATTGTAGGTTATGCATCGAGCTCTCATTGTCCCATACTCCTCTCAGTGGAACAGTTTGAAACATTAATTCGTATCGTTCTTCTAATTTCTCGAGCATCTACGTAACATAGACGAATCCACGCAAAACTTAAGGCTGTGTCAGCGATACAGGCCACCAGGAGTTTTTTTTGCTATCGGAGGAGGCTGTCAAAATTTGTCGTTATTTTGCTGCAAATTGGTTCACTAATTCCCGTGCTAAATTCCATCAATTTCGTCCGCTAATCATCGGATAATCCCTGCCGCAAATATCTCTGATAACTTCACTGTATAAAAAATTTCAATCTCAGTAAATATCGGTGACATTTATCGTAATTTTTTCGACAAGATGACATTGAATTTTCACTCAATTTGCTGATAAAACCTCCGTTGATTTACTCTTAATTTTGATCTATCGGTGAATTTCGCTGTATGGGATAACAAATTCATGCAAGCATACCAATTTATTTAATGAAAGAGTTGAGGTGGTTGACAACCACCCCAGTTTTTTGTTCACCTGTAGTATATTTGATTGACAGAATTAAACTTTTTTCTCAGTACGGTTCAGTAATGGGTTATGTTTGTCATGTTTCTTGCGAAAATTCTCAGATGACCAGGAACGTAACGATAAGTTGATTGTAAAAATGTTCAAGACAATAATGGAAATAATCCTATCCGGTAAAGGATTCATTAATCAAAAATATGTGAATAAAAAATTCAATATACTGTAAAAATTATCCACTTATTTCATTTGGAATCTGCTCAAACCAATCCCTTCTTCGTAACTTATTCTTAATACTAGTGTTATTTTCTTTCAAAACTCTCGTTTTTGGTCTGTGGCGGGGGAAAATGATCTGCTCACCATTGTAAGGATGACGTTATAATGACCCAAGGGAGCTAGACATGAGACTAGATCGGCAAATGCTTCACCACACTCTTTAAGGATATTCAAGTATTTTTTACAGTTTGCTGCACACCATACTATAGATTTAAACATTTTCAAAGATTAAATTTGTCAATTGAATTACGTCAGAAAAGTGTGAAAAAAAATCATGAATATTCAGGGTCATTCAAATTCAATTGAATCAGTGATGCCAGATGCGGGTCTCACAGGTCCCCCACTTCTTGCTCGAGAACCACTGCGCAGCCTTTAGAGCGCCGAACGCCTGGCGCTCCGTTTAAATCGTTTGAATTTGATCGACAACGGCATGACTTTTTATTCCACTTGCTTCAATGGACATTGGGAAGGAATACATGTTTAAAATAAATTTAATAAATATTAGACGATGTAATGATCGAACTTCCCGTGATCAATAGACCAAGGGTTAAATGTCACAAGGGTCAAATTTCGCAACTGTCTATTGTCACAAGGGTTACAATAGAATGATGAAATTTTACGAAGGTTGAATGTTTCAGTGGTCAAACTCCACAAGAGTCAAACATCACGAGGGTCACAAGGGGATAGTCAAATTTGACGAGAGTCAATGCCGTGAGGGTCACAAGGGGATAGTCAAATTTCACAAGGGTCACAGGGGTCACAAAAGTGTCAAATTTCACGAGAGTCAAACATCGCGAGGGTCATAAGGGAATATTCAAATTTCACGAGAGTCAAAGGTTGCGAGGGTCACAAGGGGATAGTCAAATTTCACGAGAGTCAAACGTCACGAGGGTCTCGCGGAGATGGTCAAATTTCATGACGATCAAATAGTTCCTACGCTAGCCCTGTTTCTCTATGCACAACCGAATCGAATAAATGTTATTATTGGAATTTACATTACCGGTGATGTTGAATCTGAATCCGAAGTCGGGTTTTGCAAGTTGTGGTCAACTTTTCTTATTTATAACAATTCAACGTTTAAACCATCATATCACGGGAACGGTTGCAGACAGATAACAAAGTTTCAAACAAAAAATTTATAAAATATAAAAATACACATTTTTTGTTGTATAACTTTGTTCCCTAACTATAATAGATAACGAGTAATCGGGGGTGGAAACGAAGCGGGCCGTGCATTAGCCCCTGCACGAGGTGTCGGCGGTAAGCGCGTGGACCGCCTGCGCTCTCACTTAACGGGCTATATCTCTGCAAATAATGGAGATATGACAAAGCGACATAACATTAAATCTATGTATTTTTTATGAGTGAACTAGTTTGATTTTAATTTCTTTTCCGTATCTTGAACCATTTACTCACGAAACGGTGTTAAACAAAAACGTTGGATGTAATTTGCCTCATAATGCAGCAAAAGAGCGTAAATATTCCATTAACGGCTAGGTGTAAAGAAAAATTTAAGAAACATACTTGTATGTAAAATATGATGGCGAACATTTTTCATCTGAAAAATTTTTCTCCATCTCTATCGAGTTAGCAGATATACGCATTGGAGCGCCTCGACACATCGCGGGCTAATGCGCCGCCTGCTCCACTCCCACCCCACGTAACTCTTTATCTATAATAGTTAGGGAAAAAAGTTTCAAAATAAAGAATGTGAATTTTGACATGACAAACAGATTTTGTTTGAAACCTCCTTCCCTATCCGCAACCGTTTCCATGATATAATGGTATAACAATTAAGCATTTACTTAATTTCGTAGTGCATACAGAAACAGGGCTAGCGTATGGACTATTTGGCCCTCGTGAAATGTGATCTTTTCGTTATGACCTTCGTGACCCTGGTGAAATTTGACCATTCCCTTGTGACCCTCATGAAACATGATCTTCCCCTTGCGACCTTCGTGACTCGCGTGATGTTTGAACCCGGTGAAATTTGGCCATCTCCTGGTGACCCTCCTGACCGCATCAAATTTGACTTTCCGCTTGTGACCCGCGTGATGTTTAACCCTCGTGAAATTTGACCATTGCAATATTCAACCTTTACGTAATTGAATCATTTCCTTGTGACTTTCGTGGTGCCTGATCCTCGGGACATTTGATCATCTCCTTGTGACCCTCGTGAAGTGTGACCCTCGCGAAATTTGACCTTCCCCTTGTGACCTTCATGACCCTCGAAAAATTTCACCATTCCCTTGTGACCCTCACGAATTCGTAATGTTGACGCTCCTGAAATGTGATCTTCCCCTTTTAATCTTCGTGATTCTTATGATATTTGACGCTTGTGATATTTGACCTTCGTAACATTAAACCTTCGTGAAATTTAATCATTCCCGTGTGACCCTCGTAAAATTTGACCATTGCCTTGTGATCCTCATGAAGTTTGACGTTAAGTTAATATAGGGTCACAAGGAAATGCAACGTCCAAACATGTTAATATCCTTAAAATTTGAGAAATCTGAGTTGAAAGACGATTTCAAGTTTTTAGATCTTAAGTGGATTCCAATAAATCAGGTATAAGGACCATTAATCGATAAATTAATACGTAGAATCCTGTAAAAATGGTCTTTTAATTTTTAATACGTCATATTCATTTGTTTTCGGTTCGAAAGATTATTTCTGACATAAAATTCGCCGGGTTTCAACTGCGGGAGTTGCGTATGCCCAGTACGCCGGAGAGCTGCGCACGAAAATCCCACGCGTCGGATTTTCGCCCTCATCTGGCATCACTGAATTGAATACATATTTATTATTTTTCTACATATTGCTAATTTATGAAACCTGATTTTTTCAAGTATAAATTCGATTTTTGATCAACTGCGACATATGAATAAATTTGTTACTATTCCAAACAAGTGAATATCATGATGGAAAATTGGTTGTTTATAAATTATTTATACAAAATCGTCGTTATTGCCAAAAAATTACAATTTTTAAATTATTTCATCAATCTTTCTCCGACGGTACACATTCAATTTTTTTTCAGATTTTTAAAATGTTTTCTAACGGCTCAGTGTTGACATTTAAATTCAAACCTGCAAAATTTAAATAATAAAATCATTAGATAATATCCGGAAACTTAAGACTCCAATGAAAGCTGTGCTGTTCGACTACAAAAGTAGAAAAGCATTTCACTGGAGAAAAAATAGCCAAAGTACTTGGATATCAATAATCGTTGAAAACGACTCCTCAGACGTTTCCTCACTGGCTAAATCGTTCGATAACGATGATTTATTTGAAAATTTAGAAAAAAAAATTCCAGCTTGAAGTACCATCCAGCTTTCCAGATTGCACTTGTAGTGGTTAAATACCCCTTCCCCAAAGCAATGACGGGCGAAGGGAGGGGGGGATATAGACGTTAATTATGAGTAAGTCCCGACATTCGTCGATACGGTGTTTCTCAGAGTGCTCTATTCCGATCAACTCGATGGGCCCGACTACAATACCTGTCTACCGATTTGAATATTTCAACTCCCCAGAAAGAATACGTACATATCACAACACCATGGAGACAGATGAATACGCCAGGTGGTTTTTCATCTTCTTATACATTCTGGTTTTGAGCGCTGCTGCATTAATGGTTTTCTGGATTATTTATTTCATTCAGAATTATTACAAAGGAGCGTTTCCTCGAAATGTAGCCAAGATAATGAATGAAACTATCCAGAAAATGTAAAATTTGTGCAAGTGTTTTATTGTCTATTGTTAACGCATTCCTAACACCAGTCTCTTCCGGACAAGTGTTCCTAATTGCAGCTGTATTTACCTAAGGTCCCCGTAGGTTACCGTCCCCAGGGTCATAGTCTCCTGATACTTCTTGAATATTTGGGTATTCCCACCTTCCCCCTCCCCCCTTTCCACCCAGCCGACACTAGCACCACCACCTACCTCCACTCACTACCCGACGCCTCCTTACCACCCACCGCCAGCCACGGACCTAACTGTGGCGACCTCACCTCCGGCAATTTTCACTTCGACTACGACGCAGCGCGTCCATCAACCTCAAGGCGCGACAGCGACTCGGCGGCGCCCACGAAAACAAACCTTAATACCAAAGCCTCTCTTCTAACGCTACACATGTAGCACTCGATACCTTTCATTCAAAGTTTATTTTGTACTAATTAATCTTACGTTTTTTTTTTATTTACGCCAGAAACCCCCTGGGTTTTATTCGACGATCTAGATTCCTATCTAACCGTGGGGTTGTGGCCGACTTTGCTACACTGTACCGCATTTGCTCCCTCGCGAACGAGAGAGACAGAGGGAACCACAGAAAACCTCTGTCGGTACAGTTGGTTCCTCTATTAGGAACCTCCCGTTCGCCCAGAGCCACTGATTTCTATACTAACTCAAATCAATCTTGGACCACTGGTTGGACCACTGGTGGCCCAAGTTGGACATTCACCCAGCGCCGCCGTTGTATGGCCTAGGAACTAACCGCGCCGTTAGCGCGCTTGCGCGACCGTAGTCGCATAGTGGGGGGTGGGTAATGTGACCTGGTAAAGGAAAATTGAATGGACATTTTTCTGATGTTGTATTAGACAATATCGAGATTTGAAGGGAGGATTTTCATTTTTTTCATTGTCGTCAATTGAAATGATAACTGGGACGATTGCCGGGGAGAATAAATACAGAAAGTGGAAAAACCATTTATCTTCCGACAAATTCTTACATGAATATAAATCCTCTTTTTAAAATAGATATTGTGTGGTGCAATCAGGTGACATTATCGTTACAGGAGAGGATGAAACAAAAAGATAATAGAAGCTCGATTTTGATCACGTTTAAGTGAAATAGCATGGGCGGAATGATAAGGATAATTTGATGCAGATCTAATTGAAATATAATAAAATAAAATAAAAAAATCTAAGTGAAATAATTCCATCTTTTTCTGCAATAGAAAATGACACGTGGTATTTACTAAAATTATTTTTCATAATGTCTAATACAATACAACAAATACATTATTCAACAGACTGTATGAGCTCTATCACTGCCGGTTTTATTATTTTATCACCATTAGTGAACTTCTCATATCTCCAAATTATTGCCTTGCATTGTCTTTACTCTTTCTTTTTATTATGATTGGAGCCTATGTTTCATATACATTACCTCCTGCAATATCTACTTACACTTGCATTACACATTTCACTGATACAAAATCAGAAACTTATGGAAAGACAATTCTTTCGATTTGGTGGATCTTTTTTTGCAGTATTCACACCGAACCATTTTTGTAAAAGTTTACAGAATGGAAGGAATGAATTATTTCGTAACCTCACTGACAATTGAACTCTTCCTAAAGACATTTGTTGACAGGTAATGCCCAGGTATTCGCTGTTGATTGACAGTCACCGAAATGACAGATATTTGGGGGTTATGGGACCGGAAAAATGACAGTCAGATAACCATCCCCACTATCTAGCATTCTAGTCGCGCAAGCGTATTCAGGCATCCTGTAGTTCCGAGGCCATACAAGGGAGGCGCTGGCGAACTATTCAAGGCTCTCAGTTTCCAGCGTACTCGGCCTGTAAGGATAGTCTATCCAGTTAGTATAGAGATCAGTGCCCAGAGCCGAGATGAGATGGGTCCCACCAGAACCCACCCCAGGCGAGTCCCCCGACCCCTGTAGTCAGAAGTTGAGGGCCCCCCCAAGTTGAGATCCGAAGCGCGGTTACTATTTCGAGCCTCTAACGTCTGTAATCAGATGTTAAAAAACCCGACCGAACCGGGATTCGAACCCACGACCTCCCAATGGCCAAGCCGAACGAACGATTTAGCCACCGCGACCACTGGACGTCGGTAATCTTACGTTTTGATAATAAAATATTAGTCTTGTTGTTGTTAACTGTGGCGATTCATTCATACTGGGGAACTCTCGAAATATTCTATACAACAGCGACGCCAGCGCTACCTGGTGGCGAAAGTCGGAACTAATACTGCAAGTCACCTAATACTACTGTAGTTCATACAAAACTAATTGTTGAAATATTGCCTGTATCTTGTTGATATCGGATTTGTCTTATTTTACGTGAATGGTGCAATTTTTTTATTGAAAAATAATGGAATTAGCTCGGTAGGAAATGAATTTCAAAACACGAATTCGTAATGGTTATTGTGCACATTTGTTCAAAAACTTAAAAAAAAAAACCTCTGTAGCTCAAAAATTGGAGGCCCTGGACTATTTTGCTCATTTTAAGCGTCTGCTAGGCAAACGAACAATAAACAATTTTTTTTTGCACTAATCATTCGTTTTTGCTTTCGAATAGAAGCCTTGTAATCGGTCATTTTTACGATGTTCTAATGGAAATGATGTAGAATGTCATGAAACATGAAGATATGATGTTTTTAGAAAATGTGTGTATGTATGTCCGTATGTGTGTGCAGATTTTTCGGAAATTTTTTATAAATCTCGGCAAAAAGACAAGTGAAGTTGCAGCTATAAATCTGAAATTTTGTCACATAATTGTTATTGGGGACGAAGGAAAATGGGTGTCCGATGGTGTAACGCTGACGCTTCATTCAATTATAATGCTCTAAACAATGAATCTCTCACCGTTCACTCAGTCCACTTGATTGTAAGCATAAAGATAATAGTTCGATGCATTTCGATGTTCTCGATGCCATACCGCAGAGAATTAAATTACCCGAATTAAGCACTTTTTGGCCTTCTTTAATATTTCTCGATGACGGTGTGCTTGCAACAAATTCGAAAATATCTCCTGAAGATAATATCAACATCGGGACTTCGAGTACAACAATGAAAAAACAATACAGAAATGAATGCCTCGAAGAGGAATTGCTACTGTCAGCTACAATGTACGGGTTTGAACAAGTTTGAACGGCTACACCATCGGTCGTCCATGTTGTCATGGCGATCACCACGCCGCCATCGGTAAATAGCGGTCCCAATCATTTGGGAGCAGCTCTGGGCGCAGTTTCAGCCGAATCGGTCAAGTAGTTTTTGAGATACAGCAATTTCTCAAAAATTGTTTTTCCTCCATATCTCCAAAACTACGTGACCTAATTGAATTTTTTCGACGTCAAAGTGTTCCTTATGATAATATCTATCAAATCAACTCACAAAATCCCTACGAAACTAGGGACAGTTCAACGGTAATTGGCATTTTCCATTTTTATGATAAAATTGATGTATACACGATAACTCCCGAAAAAATTGAGATAGGATATTTTTCAGTTTTTGCAATGCAAATTAATCTCAACTACCCTTTATGATTGATACTATTGAAGAAAACATTCCAAAAAAGTGAGAATATTAAAAAATTAATAAATGAAAAAAAATGGAGAACAAAAATGATATATTCATTAGTTTGTTAAAGATAATATCCATCAAATAAAGTCGGGAAGATGAATAGATATTGCTAATTCTCACGTTGAAATTGGAATTGCTACGGATCCATTCGGAAGCTCATTATCAATGGAATTTGTAGAAAAAAAAGACTAATAACACATGAAGAAACAGTCACATGGCTTCTGCCGAATTGGAGTTCTACTCTGCCTGTTAGACATATATATTCGATCTTCAAAGTGTCAGAAATCTCATTCCAATAGCCCACGACTTTTAAAACTTATAGTAGTCTCCCCTTAATATGACTATAAAACAATTTGGTAAATCTGTTTTTAATGAGATCTGTCTTTCAAAAAATTATTAAATTATTTTGGAACTTGTAAAGTAATGAGAATAGATACTTGAAGAGTTCAATCAGTGTAGTGCATTGCGGAATTTTTGTTTATGTCCCTTCTTAATTCAGTGGTGAAAACATGAAACAAAATGTGTCACTTAAACCCAAAATAGCATATCTCGATACGAGTGTATAATAGTGCATTACAGTACAAGAGCGCTAATTTCGTTTTCGACGAGTGTGAAGTGTACAGGCCGAGCTGAAGGCGATGCTTCATAACATGAAGAACGATATTAGGTATCATATCAAGTCTCATTAACCGCTACGCCACGGTTTTCAATTATAGTTGCAGTCAATCATGAGGTGATTGGCTAAAGTATTGAAAAATTCTAATGTTCCCCATTTGAAAGTCTATTATCGGAATTTAATCATTTTTGCACCATATACCCTCCTGAAATTTGTAAGCAAGATGCTGACGTCCCCGTCATGAGGGGGGGGGGGGGAAAGCGCGATTTTATTGCAGGTATCAGGTGTTATATGGGCGGGGTGAGGGGATTATATAAGGGCCTAAAATATACAAGAATTAACACTATGTGACACTAATGGCATGTATTATGGGTAGAAATGGCGAAATCAAATAGCAGTCAAATTAAAGGTCAGAAATAATAGTCAACAATTAGAGTCTGAAACAAGAGTCTAAACAAAGGCCATGAGATTTAAGTGTGAGAGTTATAAAATAAGAGCAGAAATGGGGGTAAAAAATCGAAGTCAGAAAGAAGGATAAAATTTAAAGGTCACGAGGCTCAAGTGTGATGTAACAAATGAAGATCAGGTATGACGATCAAAAGCCGGATCACAAAATGAAAGGGTCAGAAATAAGGGTTAAAACTACGAGTCATAAAAAATGAGCGTTAAAACTAAGGGTCACGAGGGTCAGCCGTGATGAGAAAAAATAAGGGTCAGAAATGAGAAGCGAAAGTAAGGGTCAAATGAGCCTTCGGAATGAGGATAAAGAGTGAGGGTCACAACTGAGGGTCGATAAGAAGGTTCAAAAATTGAGGCCAGAAATAAGGGTGGAAAAAAGGGTTGGAAATAGAGGTCACAAATAAGCATCAGAGTGAAGATAAAAAAGTCTGAATTAAGGGAAGACCGCTATGAGTTTTAAAAGTCATGGGCTATTGGAATTAGATTTTTCATACACTGAAGATCGATTATGTATATCTAAAGACGAATAATTGGTGCAAAAGTAATTATTTAGTGCAATAGCAATTACGAATTAATTTTTTGAAATTCAGTTCTTACACAGCCAATTTCTTTATTATTTTAATAAAAAATTGCACCATTCATGTAAAATAGCCCGAAAAATATTTCTGAAAGGCAGGGCGCTACGGTCGTCATTAGCAACAGACGTGTGGGTAGTGTCGGTCTGCGATTTTTTGTGTTTCTGAGGGGTTTTTTGAGCTGTGGGAGGTGAAAGTTTGTGCCACCGTTTCGGGATTTACTGGGGATCCAGGGAGAGTGGAGTGGATACCGGAAATTTAGTCCTTCGGGTTCTTGTCGGTCTCGGTACTTTCGCTGGGAGCTTGGTGGTTCGGATGGAGAAGGAGAGAGACGGAGGCGGAGGAGAGAGAGGGCAAGATTTTGAGCGGGACAGTCCGGAGAGCGCCATGACGAAGCAATCATCACAGGAGATGGGAGATGGCGCGAGAAGAAGAGGAGAGGACGCCCGAGGAAGGTGACTCAGGAAGTAAGGTTGAAGATTGATGACTACTTTCTGAAGGGTAAGGAGTGGACGCCTTCGCGCCGAGCCAAAAAAATCGCGCGTACGCCAACCAGGGAGCTTAGAAGTTGCAGCGTCTCCTTCAGGAAGCTGCGAGCCCTGGGGGGGGGGGAGTATGAGGGTGAGGTGGATGATCCTGATCCAACTTAGGAGGCAGGGAGGAGTGCTGCGTGGAACAGGTTAGTGAGTGACCATGAAATCCAATTTATTGGCAGTGAGGCGGCATTCGGGTCAGAGGTAACTGAGAGGACCTTGGAGGTACTTAGCCCCGCGTTTGAGACAAGTGGGGAGGGTGCCTGGAATGATGGGGGGTCAGCCTGGAGCGCACGAGGGGAATCAAGGGAGGGCCACCTGAAGAGAATACTGGGGTCGAGAACGCACAAGTCGGGAAAGTGGATGTTGGCACCAACACAGATCTGGGTGAAGTTTATAAGTGTCAGCTGTGTGGAGAATGGCGTCAGATGAACAGGAGCGTGGAGCACTCTCCTCTGCATGCTTTCGATAGGAGATTGAAGAATATTTAGACCTCCCTAGAAAGGCTCCTAACCAAGGAGGGCCAGAAATCGAGGAGGAAAACGGAGAGGCTTGGCCCGCTTCTGAATATAGCCCTGGATAATAATAATATTCTGTCGGAAGTTGGGGAGGTCAAGGACGAGCTGGAGAGAGTGCAAAGATGGGTAGGGGGCCTGGTGGAGGACGTGGAAGGGGTCACGAGGAAGCTGGAGCGCTTCCCGTATTGCGAGGTCTTAAAGGAGCCCGAAGGGGTAACTTTCACAATGAACCAGGGTGACTTGTCAGCGCGGGTGAACTCGCAGGGCCTCTGGAATGAGGAAAGAGAGGGGGAAAATGTTGCTAATAAAACCATTCACTCCAGCAACAACGTTGGGCTGGGTTTCTCTCCCAAGCCCCACTTCCCTTCCTCCCAGTGGACGGCGTCTACTCCAAGGGTGTCCGAGGGTTTGGCAGGTGAGCGGAGGTCCCCAGGAGAACTCCTCCTTACTAATGAGGCCTGAGATGTGGCAGCAAGATGATCCGCTGGAAGGGCTCGCGTGGTGGCAGGGGGACCCTCACAACCTCACGAGGGGAGTGGTGGTACGAGAAGAAGGAAAGGAATAGTAGGCTAATCAACGTGGTAGTTAGGGGCCTGATGGCTACTCCTGGGATGGAGGCTATGGATTTTATTTCCTTCGTCAGGAACAGAGTGAGGGTGAGTGTTAGGGTGTTGGACGTCAGGACTCTGCTCAGAGGTGACTTCCTCTTCAAGCTGGCCACTCATCAACAGAAGAGAACTTTGGTAAATAAGGAGAGTGGAAATCCTTTGGAGAGATGGGGGTTGAGGTACTGGATGACCTGATCCCGAGGCAGATCCAGGCAGTAGGGCATTTGGAGGCGTTGGCCACTCGTGCCAAGGAGCAGGACGGCCATGACCCAGGGCTTTCAGCAGTGCCTTTGGGTGGAGGATGTTAGATTTCATTGGGACGAGGAGCTGGCTGAGCTTAGAGGACCAGAGAAGCAGCAGAAGCACAGGAGGATTACGACTGAGGAATACACCGACGCTGCTAGAGATAAGTCTGGGGGGAACAATGACTGCAATGGGAATAATTTAAACTAAATGGGGGCGAGGGGGATAACGAGAATCTTATCAAGGTTACCTGCTGGAACGTGGAGGGGTTTAAGCGGAGGGGGGGGGGGCAAGAAAGTTTGGAAGAATTTAGCTAGATTTGATGTAATAATCCTACTGGAAACCCACGTGCTTAAAAACCAGCAGGCAGGCCTGATGAAAAACTTAAACAGTATCACTAGTGACTTTAAGTGAGTACACCAAGCTGCTATAAAAAGATTTAAGAGGGGAAGGGGTATGGGAGGGATTCTGGTGGGGGTTAGGAAGAGTTTGGAGGGGGTTACTGAAATCAGTACCTGGCTTAATGGAGCAGTGATATCGGCGATTAAACTGTGGGAAGGGAAGTCGGTGAGAATAGTGGCGGATTACAACAATGTGGGGATCGAAAAGACCCTGAAAGAAATTAGTTGCAAAATAGAAGAGGGGAGGGATAAAGGGGAAGCAATTGTGATAATAGGCGACTTTAATGCTCACATTGGTGAACTGCAAGCTGGGGATGTAGAGTATGGCTGCGTCAGAAGGTCCAGGAATAAGCAGGTGAGGAGAGAGTGTAGGAAATTGATCGAATTTTGCGATGAGGAGGGCTTGTTGGTGGCAAATGGTGCCTTTATGGGGGACTGGGAGGGAGCCATCACCTTCGTGGGGGGTAAATTCGAAGCATGCGAGTCGGTTCTGACCCGGGTTTTCCATGAAGGGGGAACGTGTGCTCGAGGAGGTCAGAATTTGGCCCATAATTGACTCGGTCCACCTGGGAGTTGAGGCTGCTTTTCGTGGATCGGGTGGGGTCAGGGCAGTGGAGAGTAGGAGTGAGGGAGAGAGAGGAGAAGTGCGGAAGTTGACTGGGGCGGAGATTAGATTTACATAGAACCCTGTACTGAAGGATGAGTATTAGGGCTATCTAGCAGGCAAATATATAGAGGGGATTGAGGGAAGGGGCGCTGAGGAGAGATGGGGGCGACTGAAGTCAGTAATAGCTAAGACCGCGGTGGAACTAGGCCTATCTAAAAAAGTCGGGAAGGGCAGGAAAAAAGACGGGGATCCCTGGCTAGGTGATGACTATTGGAGCCAGAGGGCGATCGTTTACAGTGCCCTCAAACGTTTCCTGGGCTCTCGTAGAGACGTGGAGAAGTCGGACTATCACAGGGAGAGGGCGGAACTGAAGATGTTGCGAAAGCAGAGGATAAATGAGATAGCGGAAGAGAAAAACAATCGGGTTTTGAAGATTGCAGATATGGGGGAATTTTAGAACGCGGTCAACCTATGTCGCCCTAGAGTCGAAAGGAACGGAGCGTACATTCCGGCGGAGAAGTGGGTAGAACACATATGGAATTTGCTGGGAAGGACCGATGTGTCTAGAGATGAAGACAAGGAGTGGGAAAAATGGGAAGAGTATTTCGAAGTGGAAAAGTTGGACGGAGACATATAAGTTACGCGCAGTTCTGTGTGGCGCTCAAAGGGTTGAAAAGTGGTAAGGCAGCTGGGGAGGATAAAATTATAGGGGAATTGTTGAAAAATCTTTCAGATAACTGGAAGACGGAGCTATGACAGGTGATCTGGAGGAACAGTACACTTTTTGAGGGGTGGCAGTTAGAATATTTCCTATCCATAAAGGGGGGGGGGATGAGAATGATGTGGGGAATTAGAGGGGGATCTCGTTGCTTAATGTGGGTTACAAACTGCTGGCCAGTATCATGGCGGATAGGCTGAGCAGCCCTAGAGAAGGAGGGAAAATTCAGGGAGAGCCAAGGGGGTTTTCGGAGGTCCGAAACGGGTACGCGGGAGCAAATTTTTATTTCAAACACGCTAATAAGGAACAGAATCAACCATAAGAGGAGGAAAATTTACACTGCCTTCATCGACCTGCGAGCTGCTTTTGATACAGTAGATCGAGACCTGCTACTCGAAAAACTATGGAGGCTAGGGATAAGCGCACGCTTTTATAACATGGTCAAGGCGATATATACGAGAAGTCAGTAAACGATGTGATAACGGAGGAGGGGATATCGAGCAGATTTGAGACGGGTAGAGGGATGAGGCAGGGCTGCCCTTCAAGTCCCATTGTTTTCAACTTATTTATAGACGATATTGATGACTACTGGGAGAGGAAGGGGGAGGGGGTACTGTGGTGGGTCTGGCCAAAGTATTCTGTCTTAAGTACGCTGATGATATAGTGGCGGTACCTGAGAGTGCGAGTGAGCTCCAGAGTATGAAAATATTGCGGATAAATATTTTAAAAGAAACGGTCTGGAGATTGACGTCAACAAAACAAAGGTCATGGTTTTCAGGGGGGGGAGGTCGATTGAAAAAAGGGGGAAAATGGGAATATTTAGGATTTTGGTTTTTGGCTAAAAACGCTTATGGGGAGCATATACGTAAAACGGCGGGTAAGGGCTCAAGAGTGGTGAACGCAGCATCGCGGGTGGCCATGAGAGCTGGCCTAAGCTCACTCAACAGTAGGCTTTATGTCATGAATGTACTGGGGAAGTCGGGGGCTATGTACGGAACAGAGATTTGGGAATTAAAAGTTAGGGAAATGATGGAGAGGGTGCACGGAAAGATAGAAAAGTGGGGGATGGAGGTCTCAAGAAACACGCCAGGCTACCTGTGGAGAGCGGAAAGTGCGAGGAACAACCTTGTGATTGAAACCAGGAGACGAGTGCTAGCCTTCCTGGGGGGGAGGGGGGGGGGTAAGCAGACTGGAGGAGGATAGGCTTGTGAGGGTCTATCTCCAGGAGGAGCTCAGGACTCAGGGGAATCTCAATTCATCGGCGTGGGGTAAGGAGCTGAACAACGCCTTAGACGAGGGGGGGGGAGGACTTTCTGGAGGTTTTTAAGCAGAGAAAGTTTGAGTGGAAGGACTTCCAGGATAGCTTGAAGGATTTCCTGGAGAGAGGGTTTGAAAAGGAGCGCGCTCGGGACAGGGGTAAAATACGGGATTCGACCCTTAACCCACTCTATAATCAATAAGAAAAAAGTAATAAGTCCGGGTCTAATAAATTCGGGTGAGAAAGATAACTATTGGGGGATGAAGGGGAGGGTTCTCTCAAAGAAATATGGGGGGATTGGAGAAAGCTCGGGAGGGACGAGTCAATTGTGGACTTACTGAAGGGGTGGCCGATTCCGGAGTTATGCAAACTTGTCAGGGGCTGGAAGAAACTGATGAGAGAGAGGGAGACGGTTGAGAAACGTCATTGACTAGCTCCGTTTCGGCAGGTTCTATTTCTTTCTCTTCGCAGGGAGGTGAGGGAGGAGGAAACTTAGTTTCGTTCTGCGGGGTAGGACGAGCGGGGAGTACTCATCGACAATCAAATGGAGGGCGAGGGTGATGACTTCCGCGTATCTTTGGTTTTTCTTTTTGGGAGGTTCGCGTATCCACATTGCGGATGTTGCGATTTTTCCTCGTCTTTAGTCTCTGGACCAATAATGGCGAGGATAGGCCCAAGGCCGGGGCACCTTTCATCTTCATCTTTGTTTCTAGGAAGATTATGTACTTTGTTGCTTTGTATAGAGTCTTTTATCATCGTTCAAATCAACCTATTGTACTTTTATATTTTTGCATTATATTTTACGAAATTTGAATCTATGGGGATTGGGGAAGGCATATACGTAAAATGGCGGGTAAGGGCTCAAATACGTAAAATGGCGGGTGGGGGGTGGCCATGAGAGCTAGCCTAAGCTCGCTCAAAAGTAGGCTTTATATCATGAACGTACTGGGGAAGTCGGGGGCTATGTACGGAACAGAGATTTGAGAATTAAAAGCTAGGGAATTGATGGAGAGGGTGCACGGAAAGATACTAAAGTGGGTATGGGGGTCTCAAGAAACACGCCAGGCTATCAGAGAAAAAAATGTGAAAACCCGAGAGGGTATATACAGGGAAATAAATTTGAAAAAAATATTTGTGAAAGAGTCAACAATATATTTTTAATATTTTAAGGATAATTTTTCTGCCCATTTTACATGAATGGCGCACATGTTTACATCAAACAAAATGAAATTAGCTGTGTAGGACTCGAATTTCAAAAAACTAATTCGTAATTGTCATTGTACATATTTTTTTTTAATGAAAAAAATTTTCTGCTGCTCAAAAATTGGAGGCCTTGGACTATTTTCAACATTTTAAGCGGCTGGGGCAAACTAACAATAAACAATTATTTTGTTTGCACCAATTATTCGTTTGAGACATACATAATCGATCTTCAATGCATGAGAAATCTTGAGTCGGCATTGGTTGAGGAGTGAAAGCTGGTGAAAAATTGCTCATTTCTTGGAAATGGTGCCCCTAAAGCCTTTTAGATGAGCAACTAGCGAGAGTCTACTGTATAGAAAGTCGTTACCTATCACAGTGACAGGGAATCACTACGGATCCATTCGGGCGCTTATATCTGCTAAGATATATCCATTAATGGGTCTCCACAGTAATTTTCACCACAAATGAGAATGTGCTAGTGAACTGAATATGTCATATACTAATCAAGAATGGTAAAATGAAAATTGTAAAAAAAAACTCTGAGTAGTATTATCATTTCGTTCGTTTTTAATTAATTATTCAAACTTCGGCTTATACATGGGCGTTATGAACGCTATTTCGTCCCTTACCCTTACCTTTTGAGAATTTACTTGCCAACAAAGGAAGCTGTATTGATCTATATTAAATATCTAAAAATACAGACACGAAGTCTCGTCAAGCTTTACCGTTAATTTGTTGAATAACATCGATAAAAATAATTGGCGCGATGTCTGTCACTATCCAACGTACGCCACGTTTGATGTTTTGTCTCTCTCGACAATAACCTCACTAACTTCAGCATTTTACGCTCCACTCACCCGCGCGCCCATCCCCGTTTTGCTGTACGGAGCAGATCCCTTAAGGATATCTAAGTAATTCTGGCAATTTTTCCTGGGTGAAATCCTCTTCAGAGTTTATAGAATAGACCAAACGTATTGTTTTATAATTGTGCTTGAAAAAAAATTGTCAACTTGAACAAAGTACCTGAACAAAGTACTTGGATATCCTTAAGGATATCCAAATACTTCCTTCAAGTTTCAAACTTAGTGTTAAGCAAGATTTCAGCTTTGTCGAAAATCTTGCCATCCCCATGCTTTTTCCGATTTCGCATTATTGAATACATTTTTTCGAGAATTGATTCAATGAATATTGCGAACAATATTTTATTCAATTTACATTTAACTCTCATTGGTCTAACCTCTAATGATCATACGGCAACACTGCACATGTGTTCCATATAACCTCGTAAATTTGGTCTGGGTAGTTACTTGAACAGGCTGTTACTAGATCTGAGGAAAGCGTAGGCTTAAACCACTCAATATGGCCGTTGTAGCAATCAAGAAGTTTTTTATTTGATTGTTTGCAATTGTGTGTCTGAAACCTTATATTTTTCAATGTCGCAAACAAATAGAGAGTATGACAAACAAAGTCATATATGGCCATGTATATGGGAAAACGCATCAAGACTATGAACTATGGGATTAAAGGTGGAAATTACACTTTTTATGGACGCAATGTTTTGAATTTCATAAAAAAAATAGCTTTCTCGAATAAATGTTCGCAAACCAAAGTTGATATTGCGGCAAAAAAATATTGTTGGTCTATTTTATAAACTCGAAGACGATTTCTTCCAGAAAAAAGTTGCCCGGACTACTTGGCTGTTTTTAGGAATAAATTTCCGAATAAAAAACCAAATGAGATTTTATTAACTGAATAATCTTCTTTTACAGCTGAGTAAAAAATCATCTCATGTTTTACAAGGCCGAACAGATGGCAATACTCGTGTAATAATCCACGATCCAGCAATTCCTAGTGACAGGAAAACCGATGTATCTAAGACGATAAACTCAGGAGATTACATTGTTGCCCAAATCTGCGGCTCGAATTCGAATACACTCACTGGAATACCTTTATACCACACAACGATATCAGAATACGCAAGACAAATAGCGAGTCAAAAACAGCGTCATGGCCAGTACTCCTAGGATATGCATACTCAAAACGGAGTGCTGTTTTGTGTAGAGGAAACAGGAAAAAAATGTTGTAATCAGTTGAACGTAATGTATATATTTTATTTAGACTGAATAAATATCTCTGCTTTACGATAGATCTTGTATCATAGCGACAATAAATCTAACCACCGTAGTAAGTTGCGTTTAATTGTTCAGCCTCCATCCACATTGATTAAAACAAAAGCATCAAAATGACTATTGATCGATGGATTTTCATTCACTTTCTCTTTTATTTTGCTTAGAACGATTTTTAGTTGTTTAGGCAAGGCTTGCTGTACCAATATTGATGGCCATATTATCACCACTTCTTTCGCCAACTGTGAGCATGATGTTGACCATTTGGGTAATTCATTTGGATTAATGGTAAATTTACGTCACATTCTAATCGACCTGAAAACAGATAAAGCAGTACAGGGTTGGGTCGATCTCTGAAAATCGGGGTTTTCTACTGTATAGTAGAATACAGGTAGTTTACCTCCAAATGGTAAAGAAGGTCGATAACTGGTAGAAAACTTTTAACCCAACTATAAGAGTCTCAGTGAATGGTATACAGATAGCATAATTAATACAAGGAACAAATTAATTGATCCAGAATAGTGACTCCATTTAAAAATTCTAAAACACTGAATTTTACCGGTGTGGTACGATTTGAAATGAATAACAAATCTAAAAAGTCTCAAGGATCTTCTCGAAACGTAAGTATGAGTGGCATCTATTTTCATATTCGCGAATAGAATGTGCTAATACTAAAATGATGAAATAATACATGATCGAGAATAAAAATAAATTTTAAATGTTGAACATTTTTCATCGTTCTTCTCCGGTGCAGTCTCCGGGTAAGAGAAGGAAACGCAATCCTCCAGAAGCTTCTATCAGCAATAAAAGATCATCGACTCCAGATTCAGAAAATGATGAGGCTTTGGCTGAGTTTTTTTTAATGCAATATACCATTCAACGTGGTAGAATCGAAATACTTCAGACGGCTTGTCAAACTTCTGAATCCCACGTATCGAGTACCACCGAGAAAGAGGCTTTCAACAAAATTGTTGGATAAAATCCACCAAAAGTTAGTCAAACAATCTGAATTCAGCGATGAAACAGATGGTGTATTATTGATAGATGGCTGGAAAAATTCGTCAGCAAACACTAAAAATGTTGTTTGCCCAATTTTCACGACAGATAGAAGAAGCATTTTTTTGAATTCATGGGACTTCACGGAGTTGAGTGAAACCGACGATGCGCTAGCTCAAATCATGGATGAAGCTGTTGTCATGGTACAAGACAAATTTAAAGTGAATCGCTTCCATCTTCTGCTTCTCCGAAACATGGCTTACTGCAACTTCATTCTACATTCCATCCTCTCTTCGTGATTTTTCCTGCCACTGGAAAGACGCAGCGTCGAACGTTGATGGAGGCCGGCCTAGTGGTCGGCCTAGTGGTGGGCTTGGGACTCTCTCTAAGATGCCTTCATTTTTTATAAGTATCTGCCGCTACTGGATCTTCTGTAGAATTGAATCTAAAGAATTAAACTTTGTTCTTGGTGATATTTATGCTAAGCCCTCTGCTAATTTCTCTTCTTTTTTAGATAAACTGCAAAAACTGCTTGATAGACTTGAGGAAAGCTATGAGGATGTACTTGTCGTGATTGGTGGTAACTTCAACTCTCGTGTTGGCAGCTCTGGCGCTCTTCCACCTGAACTCTTTGATGGTACAGTCTGCTTTAATGAAGTTCTAAACTCCGATTCATATATGAGCGGCAGGGCGCCATATCTCACGGATTTTATGGCAAGAAATGGGTATGTACTCATCAATGGTCGGGTGATGGGCGACAGGCCTGCCAATTGGACCTTTCTTGGTCATTCGGGCACCAGTGTTATAGATTTAGTTTTTGTAAAATCCTCGCATTTACATTTGGTTCAAGACCTCAGGGTTGACTCGTCCATTCCTTTCTCCGATCACTTTCCTGTAATTTTTTCACTACGTACCCCTTCCTCTGTCTCCCCTGACTTCTCAGCCTCCCCTCAACCTGTGTCTTCAACACCTAAACTATGTCCCAAGTGGCTCCCTTCGAATCAGATTGGTCTCGAGATCTACGCCAAGTCTATTGACTTCTTTCTCATCAGTCTCACCCCCCAAACCGCTCTCGCTCCTGATCAAATGAATAAACTTTCACTCCATGATCGTCAGCGCTGCCTCTCAGGCTGGCTTCTTGCAAACTCCCCCCTTGCCTCCTCAAAAACACCGCGGATCCAGATCTGCGTGTCAAGCTTCGCGACCTGTTGAAGTCTAGGAATAAATTTAAAAGAAATAGATACTGTCATACTACTCGTAAAACTTTTCATCAATTACGCCGGGAATTCAAATCGCTCACAAAACACAAGAAAAAACAATTTAGAAATATGATAACTGCAACTCTGAATGATGCTTACGACAGTAATTATTTTGGAAAGCCTATAAAAAAATAAAACCCAAGCTAACGCTTACTTGTGGCGTTTCTATTGAAAAATGGAATAGTTTCTACGAAAAAGTGTTTCCACCAAGAGATCTCCCTCTTTTTATTCCAACAATCAACATCACCCCTGAACTTGAGCAAAAAATATCTGTGTTGGAGCTAGAGGCTACTCTCAAGAAACTCAAAGCTAACAAGGCTACTGGTCCGGACCTTGTTGCTAACGAATTCTACTCAGCCCTGCCTTTTAGTGGGATAAAATATATGGTTGACTTATTCAATAGAATACTGGAAACAGAAGTATGCCCTGAAGATTGGTCTAATGTTCTTCTTACTATGATTTTCAAGAAGGGTGATCACTCCGATCCCGTCAATTACCGTGGTATTGCGCTTGTGAATCATATTACGAAGATTTTTATATACATTCTGAAGGAAAGGCTTGAAAAATGGGTTGAGAATCGGAAAATTCTTCCTTCGTCACAGTTTGGTTTCAGGGCTGGTAGGGGGTGCACCGAGGCAATTTTCACACTCCTCTCCGCCGTCCAGCTCCAGCTGCGACTGCCGAAGAGAGAGGTCTATTCGATTTTTGTTGACTTGCGCAGGGCCTTTGACTCGGTGCCCCACTCCAGACTCTGGTCCAAGCTCAATGATCTGGGTATCAGCTCGAAAATCATCAGAATCATTAAGTCCCTTTATGATAACGCCAAGATTCAGATCAAAAGTAATGACCATCTCTCGGATAAGTTCGAAGTTACTGAAGGGCTTCTTCAGGGGGAAACGCTAAGCGCTCTTTCATTTATTTTATACATTTCCGACTTTGAGAGTTTTTTTCGGGACAGGAATATCTCTGGACTGAATATTGATGGTTTGGCTGATGTCTTGATGTTGCTTTACGCAGACGATACCGCTATTCTGGTAGACTCGCACATCAAGTTGCAAAGGGCGCTCGGTGTTCTCTCTGAATATTGTGACTTGAATGGCCTGGCGGTCAATGTCTCCAAGACTAAGATTATGATTTTCAAGAAAGCTGGAAGAATTAAAAATCTCCCATGCAAATTCAAGTTATACAAAGGTTCTGAGCTTGAGGTCGTCAGGTCTTACCTTTATCTTGGCGTACTTCTCTCCCGTAATGGGCTTGGCAACGAGGCGGCTAGGTATGCGATCTCCAACGCGAAGATGGCAACTGCTACGGCTCTCGGAGGACTCACGAGTTTGAACGTCAGTTCTTGGAGGACCTTTGCCACTCTTTATAACTCACTTGTTAGCTCTACTCTCCTTTATGCTATCCCCGCCTGGGGGCTTCTCCAGAGCGAAGATCTTGAAAGAGCACAACTAGGCTTTTTCAAACGTACTCTCAATCTTCCTAGATGTAGCCTTGGCTGGGCGATTAGGCTTGAGACTAATTTGACACATGTCCAATATAGAGTTATGAAGCTAACTTGGGACTGGCTCCTGAAAATCTTGAAACAGGATAGTTCCTTCCTCCCTAAAATCTGCATCTCTCGATTGATAGAGCTGAGTCGTAATCCTAGTTGTGATGTATCGTACAATTGCGTCTCGCAAATTAAAATCTTTCTCTCTAATAATGGCCATGTTGATCTTCTAGATGACCTTAACTTTTCCTCCTTATCCTCCTGCACCACCCAAATCTTTAACAATTATGAGAGTCACAAGAGATGGCGAGATGGCAAAGTTCATCCTCATGCCAGCTCACTCCAACATTTTGCCTTTCAAATCCTGTCTGGAAATCAAATTATCTAACTGAAAATCATAGTTTACACATTAAACGCGTGATGGCTCAACTGAGACTTGCGAATAATTATAGTTGTTATTTCTATATTTCTAAGGAAAAAGTGTCTATCAATCCAAGAGGCGCCTGTAGTTATCGTGATCTTGACGAGCCTGATACTCTTGAACACTTCTTTTTAGCCTGTCCAGTCACTGCCAACATACGTTCTAGTCTCTACTCTAGCTTTCCGCACTTTTTGAATCGCACTTTAAGTAACATAGTTTTTAATGCTAGTTTTTCTGAGGCCAAAGCTATCTACAGATTCACTTTAAATTGTTTCACTACTAGAAGAATCATTGATGTGCTTAATGCCACAATTCGCTCTGCTCAAAGATCTTTAAACTTTTGTGTATAATTGGTAACTTAGGGCTATGCTCTTACAAATCTATTATTGTCCAGCCAGCTGACCTTCGTTGTGCACTTCACTCAGCTTATTTTGTTAACTTTTTACGCTTTAGTCTATATATATTTTTTTTTGCTCTCTCGAATGTGAAATTTTTCTTTTTTTTTCATTCTCTTATGTTAAGCATCGTATATACTTTGTATATCTCTTCCCCCTCTGCGATGAGGCTATGTATCCTTATGTAGAAATAAATAATAATAATAATAATAATAATTTAAAGTGAATCTTTATGGAGTTGTATCGGACAATGCTTCGGCGAGGATGGAAGTGGGTCGACTCGTAAGTGTATGGCATACCACCTGTCATTCACACAGTGCAAATTTATTATTGAAGTCACTGGTCGATCCTAAATTTGCTGAAGCGGTCAATAAACTACTCCGAGAGTTCAAAGATTCTCGAGCTGAAAGAGAATTGAAAAAACGCAATGGTACAAGGATTATGCTCGCCTGCGAAACTCGATGGTGCTCATACAGGGATACGTTTCGATGCTGTGTAATAAATCTTTCTTAAATCTATTTTTTAATTTCTTCTTTCTTAAATCTTCTTTCTTAAATCTATTGTGTCCCATAGTATGTGACAAAAATAAATTGCGAATAACTTGAATACGGTTAAGTGTAAATAATTGTTGTTTTTTTTATTGTACACAGAACATTCAGCAAATTATAATACAATCCCTTCCAAGTGTCCGCCATCAATTGTACTACAGAACTCTATCCTACGCTCGAAGCTGGTATAGATGCGCTGTATTATGTTTTCATCAATAGCTCGGACAGCATCCTTAATTGCGTCTTGCAACTCTTCCACAGTCGTCGGATGCTTTTCATAGCACTTGTCCCTGAGAAAACCCCACAGGCAAAAATCACAGGGATTTAAGTCAGGACTGTAAGGCGGCCATTCCATGCCTCCATGGGCATACTTAGGGTAACCTAAACCTAACACACGAGTGCCGTAAACGGAAAAAAGTGTTTCAAATACTCCAGTAGTCCTGTGTGGGGCGGCACCATCTTGCATGAAGTAGAAATTCTTGACTAATTGATTTTTTCGTGCCCAAGGAAAGAAGTTCTTTTTCAAGAACTCACAATAAATGTCAGCATTAATTGTCCGACTCTCGAGGAATTCAAGGAAAACACCCTTTATGGTAACTGCCGCCCATGCAGTAACTTTTTTCGGGTGTGAGGATTTGGTTTCAACGACGTGAGGTGACTCAGTCCCCCAAAAGCGAAAATTTTGTTTATTTACCAAGCCACCTAAGTAGAAATGTGCTTCGTCAGAGAAAATGATATTCTGTGCCTTCATCCCCTTGGATTCAAAAAGATTGTAAAGTTCCTGGCAAAATTCCACACGACGAACCATCGCTTCTTCAGTTAAAAATTGATGTACAGAAATTTTCTAGGGATGGAAGTTTAAAAACACTTTTAAGATACGGTAACGTGAAGTTCTCGAGACTTTCAAGGTTTGGGAAGCCTTCCGAAGAGTATCATTTGGATATTTTTTGAAATGTTCTTCAGTTGTGCGGATAACCTCATCTGTGGTTACAGTAGGTGAAGGGCCAGGATTCTCATGCCTCCTATCGTCTAGTGTACCGTATTGATCGAATTTCTCAATTAACCTGTAAATACCCATGAATTGGTCGAAAAATGCGTAAATCTTCAAAAAAAAAAGAAAAAAAAATTTTGGTTATCTAGTTCATTCACTTTATTTACCGTCTGAGACTCGAATCAGACACTCCAGTGTGTGTGCCATACTTAGAATGAAATGCTCTCATTGCTGCAGTAGTTGAATCTCTTCTTCGGTAATATGATTTGATGAGGAATGTTTTTTGTTCAATGGTTAGATTTTCCATTTTAGTGTTCTAATTCGCGAGCGACTGAAGTATGGATGAAATTTGCGGATAGTCTCCACTTCAACCATATATTAGACTTTAGACTGGGCTGTCACCTTGCGGTATACAACGCAATTTACTTTTGTCACCTACTATGGGACACCCTGTATATTCTCATTCCCGTAGGATTCAACAACTCTCATATATTGAACAAATAAAATCAAGATATATACAAGTTGCAAAGTTCATCCTTGAACACTCTTGTCGTTTTATGGTAAAAAAAAACTGCAGCTGCAGTTCATTTTCTTATATTTTTTTGTCTTTTCTTAACTATCCTACGTCACAAAACGATATATTAAATATATTCAGTTTAAATAATTATATCTCTCATTTCAAATTGTAACGCATAAACTACTCATCAGTTCTGTGAACTAAATATTAGAAACATTATAATTTTTTTTAGTATCACGAAATGTTTGTAGGTTCTCTTGAACTTCTCCCTATATCACAACGAAAAAGGTCCTGATTTATCAATCAGTCTTTCAACATGCCAACTAAACCATGTTAAGAATCATTTTTTTAGTATCACGAATTTTTAAATGATAATGAACATTAGTTAATGTTTGAAATCGATTGGGGGTAAAATTATGCTGGGCTATTGCATTAAAGTGGAGTTCATCGGCCACCACTGGGATAGCAAATAATTTCAGAACGAATTTTGCCAATTCTGGATAACTCGTTGAAGCCATATCCCAGAACAATGTACATGATTTCAACTTCTTCTTGACCAATTCATTAAATACATTGCTTTTCTCATTGTACGCGCGATAATCCTTCAGTCCTTCTTCAGATAACTGCTCGATTAGGAAATCATGCATCTCAATCAGGCGAGAACGATTCGCCACGAAATAGTGCCGACGATATTTGTGATTCAGATAATTAACCGCAAGAATGGCTGGGAATAGCATTTGTTTGAAATCTTCGAAATCATCGGTGTCTTCACATGATTTTTCGAAAGAAAGCCACTCTTTGGCAATGTCAGCCAGATTTGTTTGCTTGTCTTGACATTTTGCAGACAACGATTTCAAAGCTGTCATCTGTTCCAGAGAGTTTTTTACCTCTCTTTTAAACTCTGAATCAAACAATTTCGTCACTCTACCCTTCAACTCAATTTTGCCTTCATTTACTAGTTGCTTAAGGATGGTAAAATTTTCGATGTAAGAGGAGTACATTTTCATCTTATTCTCCCAAGAATCACTTCCATCAGAACGATCAGACATCAAAAATGTACCTCCACGTTCTTTAATTTCATCGTTCATCATAAGTTGATGTAATTCACGCATCACCTGTTTGAGCTCTCTGGAGAGGAATTCCTTTTCAAGCGACTTAGCCATTGTCTCAATCCACGAATTTTGTCCTACAAAGTACCATATGTCTAGATCTTTCACTAGATGTAAGTCCATCTTCTTATCTCTCAAGACTACTGCATAGATTTCCATGTTGTATTTTTCAATAGCCATCCTCTTTGCACTGATCTGGTCTCTAGTCTAAGTCGATAGCGCCTTTAGAATCGCCTGGTTGGAACGCCTGTACGTCGGCCCGACAATCCCCAAACATAGCCAGACGGGTTTCTAAATATAGCGACAGCATATCGATGGCCTGTCTATAATGTTCGGATGCATGGTTTCACCCAAAACTACGCCTCTTGGCATTATTCCCTTGGTCGTTTCACCCTCGGCGCGGCTATTGCCACCGTCCGATGTCGTTCTCATCTGCCTCTCGGCCTTTGCAAGCCGGTGGTAGTTGTCGCTTCCTACCATTTTCCATCATTTTCATGCACACTTGAATTATTCATTGCGCAAGAGTAATATTATTACTCGTAACGAGAAAGTCTCATTACACCCCTCCCTCCGTGGGAGAGGTTTCGACCCGAAACCTACAGTTGAAGGCGAAATCTCCAGGAGTAACTCGTCGTCCGACTCTTCCGTCGGAGGGTCGTCTTAGGCTTCCTTGTAGGGCTTCATGTCCACGATTGCGACACCCTTAGGGTTACGACCCGCTAGGTCAGGAACTTCGTAGAAGTTTCTGGAATGCTTTTTCGTGACTACGAGCGGTCCATTGAATGGTTTATTCAATGACGCTGAGCGATGCTTGGCAGCATTTGATAGCTCGTGGTTGCGAACAAGAACTAGTTCGCCGACCTCGTATTCATCAGCTCTCCGGCGTAAGTTATACGCTTGTGCCTGTCTATCGTTGGCTTCGGCTAACGCTTGTCTGAACGCCAGCCTCAGGGTATCATGACATCTCATACGTTCTACCCAGGCGGTGGAAGGGGTCTCCTCGACTTCTACATCACCTTCTATTTTTCGTCTCAGCGAGTTCGCTGGCTCTGGTTCACGACCAAAGTTTACGAAAGCAGGTATAGCTTTCAGAGAACTGTGTTGGGCTGTATTGTATGCAAATCTGAATGCATCCAAATGATAATCCCATTCACGGTGATCTGCTTCTACGTACGCTCTTATCATCGCTTTCAGCGAGCGATTTACCCTCTCAGTAGGGTTCGCTTGCGGATGATATGGCGGAGTCGTTCGATGCTTCATATTGGTCGAAACAGCGAGCTCTTTCAAGTCCCTATTTACGAACTCGGTCCCATTGTGGGTTAGTAACTCTCGCGGAGCTCCCCATCGATAGATGATGGTCTCCTCGAGTTCCTTCCGTATCGTCGGTCCTGTCGCCTTTCGCAAAGGACGAATTTCTATCCACTTCGTGAAGAAGTCCTGGATCACTAGAATGTAGTAGTGTCCGGCCTTGCTACGCGTAAATGGCCCCATTATGTCTGCCGATATCCTCGACCATGGTTGCTCGATTGCGCGAGATCCCATTTGTCCTACCGGTGCTTGCTGTGGTACTTTACAGCGCTGACATTCGTGACACGAACCTACATAGGCCATCACGTCCTCAAACATCGCTGGCCAATAATATTGTGTGGCTAAGCGTTGGCAGGTCTTATCGACACCTTGGTGTCCAGCCTGCGGCAAATCGTGGCATTCTTCAATGACCCCACGTCTCATCTCTCGAGGTAGAACTAATTTCCACTCGTTCAAATCCTCATTATTGGCTGAAGCGATAGTGTTCGGCCTGAGGTGGTACAATAATCCTTCAGAGATTCTCCACGTGGGATATTTCTCTGGTATTTTCTCTATATTTCGACAACGGCGGGGATACCATTTTCTCTGGTATCCATCGCGGCTGTCAATAGCTCTGTCGCACCTTCCGGAGCACGTGATAAAGCGTCCGGCACGTGATGTAACGCGCCTTTTCGGTGTATGATTTTGTAATCATACTCCATCAGAGTAGATGTGTAGGACGGGTTCTGGCCCAACCATTTTTGGGAAGGGTCAGAAAGGTCTGAGGGTNCAGCCTCAAATTCCATCTCGCTAGTCTTCCAGCGGGGTCATTCATGTTATGAAGCCACCTCAGATTGCTGTGATCCGTGCTTACGGTGAAGGGATATCCCTCCACGTAGCATCGGAACTTCTTTACGGCCCAAACGACCGCTAAACCCTCCTGTTCAGTAACTGTGTACTTCTTCTCAGGGTCTGTCAGGGAAAGGCTAGCATACGCTATTACCCGCTCCTGTCCATCTTGCACTTGCGTGAGCACAGCGCCAAGCCCTATACCACTCGCCTCCGTTAGCAGAGTAAACGGTAGCGAGAAATCAGGGCATGCAAGTGTGGGTGCCGATGTGAGGTGCTGCTTCAGCGCCTCGAAGGCTTCCTGCTGTTCGGTAGTCCAGACCCAGAGCTGTTTCTTCTTGTTGAGAAGTGTCAGGGCCTGAGCTACCGTTGCAAATTCTGATGTAAAGCGTCTATACCAGGAGGCCATTCCCAGAAACCGGCGAACCTACTGCAGATTCTTGGATGTGGGAAATTCTACCACTGCTGAGGTCTTGTCAGGGTCAATTTGGAGACCTTCGCTGTTCACGACGAATTCGAGGTATTTAACCTCGTCTCGACAGAACACGCTCTTCTTACGGTTTATGCTTAAACCGTGATTTCTCAGTTTATCGAGGACTTTTCCCAACCACTCGAGGTGCTCTTCGAATATACTTGAGACGATGATGATATCATCCAAGTACACGAAGACGTGTGGGTACATTTCTGGACCGATTATTTTGTCCAGCGCTCTCTGGAAGGTGGCAGGGGCGTTCGTCAAGCCGCACGGCATTCGCTCGAACTGGAAAAACCCTCTTCCAGGCACCGTGAAGGCGGTGATTTGTTTTGATTCCTCCTCTAACGGAATCTGCCAATCCGCCGCACTCAAGTCGAGTGTCAAGATGTAGTTGGCTTGCCTCAACTCGTCAAGAATGCCAGTCATGTTGGCGACTGGATATGCATCCTTTTTCGTGATTTCATTCACCCGACGGAAATCGATACAAAATCGATATTTTCCGCTGGGCTTCTTTACCATTACGACTGGGCTATTTCATTCGTTTGCTGATGGTTTGATGATGCCATCTCTTATCATGTCATCAACTAGTAGTAAGTGACCGAGATTGGGGAATTTTTTTCCAGGAATTCCCCCCCTCCCACCTTTTTTCCAAGAAGTCCACGTGCACGCCCCCTTCCCCCCTTGGCGGCATGCCTTTTGAAGAGGACGTCGGCGCGCTGGAGAGCCCCCTGGGGTGCAGGGCCTGATGCCCAAGGGTCACAGGAAGTGGGTGGTGGGTGGAAAATGACCGGCAGATGAAAAAGGGGTGGCGGGTGGAAAGTGGGTGGTGGTAATAAGAAATAACTACATAACGCACAATTTATAGGATTACATAAATTATTTATTCAGAAATTATTCTTATTGTCTAGGATACATAATTTTCTTAATTGTAAGGGATGATGATTATTATTATTATATTATTATTATTATTATATTATTATTATTATTATTATTATTGATCAATTAATGAAGGTATATAATTTTTTTAGTGGAGCGCTGATTACATTATAAATTTCAAAATACCTTTGCCAGATAAGCTCTGAAAAGGTTTACTTAAATTTTTACGATTACAATTTCGGTTTTGAGTAATTGTTTTAACCATTTTCATAATTATGCGATCGTTACGTTTTGTGTCTGAAGAAACTAGTTTATGAAAGGATCGTAAAGACCGATTATTGAACAACCAGTGAAGCACAGTAATGCAGTACTGGCCACAAACATCAGACGATATATCTTGGAGTCTTTTCTGGCTCCATTCATATACATGACAATTTCGCTTAAGACGCTGAGCAATTCTTGTGTCGAAGGGCGGCATTCCGAAGCTGTCGAAATAGATTCCTCGACCCCCAGGTACTTCGCCGAAATAGGTCACTAATTAGAAAAACGACCTTATGTACTCGATTGTACATCGTTAGTACATGATTGTATAATGAAAATTTTTGTTTGTACATTCACTCATTAATTTTAAAAAATTAATCAAGTTTTGGCATGATGCTAACCGAAAGAAACTGTACATTGCTTAATTGTACTAAATTATGGGTCAATTCCGAAGGAAATCGTTTGTACATTATGAATTTCATCTTTTTATTGTTTGTACAATCATTGTTAATTAGTTAGGTTGAGGTGAACAATTATGATCTAACCCCACCCCCAGCAAAGCATTGATGGTTCCTGTATTATCGACCTTAGCATTTTATTCTCTCTGTTTGTATGTGTGTTTACAATATTAGTTCATTTTTTTCATGAAAAAGAAAACATCAAATTGAACAACATAATTGTTGATGAAGAATTAATCATCTTATTTGTACCTGTGCGGGAAATAGAAATACATATCTGCATTGTGATACGGGACATTGGCATAAAAGAAATCATTAGCCCCGAAGATTCTGACAGCTCGAAAGAGGTTATGTTTGATGAAAGATTGTTAAAAGGAACATTCCTGCAATAATCTTCGATCAAAAGCATTGACAATCACTGCAGACCCTGTGAAAAGGCTGTGTGCAACTGAGTGAGGTAAGCTTGAAAGCATCATTTTCAATAAATGCTAGTCAATTTTTCTCTGATTTTGATAGCACCTTTTTTGGGGAGAACAATTGATAATTATTTCTACATTCTCTCTACTTCCAAAGTAAAATTGTTAGTCTGCTACACTACAATCACTAGTCCATATAAGTTATTTCATTCCTGCACAGGTAATAATTAGAGATGCGCATTCTTTTTGGATCAATGCCAGGAAATCTTCAAGCATTACACCCTCCAATAGACTGAATACTTTGGTCTCCATATAGTTCCCATCAACAGCACAAGAAGAGATACAATTGATGATTTATTAAAATGAAAGGGATTATGAAGAGGTTTGAGAGTAGAATACTGGTGACAAGGTCTCGAGTCCTGTGCAAAAGGAGTAACGATTATATACTGAACCTCAAGGAGACTCAATTGACATGGGCAGCTCTCTATCAGATTGCTATATGTCAGTCTCAATGGATCTCCAACTGTCTCAAGGGACCCGAGGGGTTAATGATTTACCGACACAGCGATGAGCATATCCTACTTGAGGTTCATCTTGCTCCAGAGATAAATGTCCTTGTTTTGTTGGGGACTTTGATTGATGAAATCGTGGATTCCCGAATTGAGCGGAACCTGATGGGGAACTCTGCGGGATTTAAAAAGCGAAAAACAGCTGAAGGGACAGTAGGAGAATGGGCTCTACAGTTCTACTACAAATGGTTATTGTACTTTCAAAATGAATTATTCCTATCAGTTTCGATGAATTTTCAGTTTTGCTATCAATAAATTCATTTTTTAGACCGTTTTTCTAGTAACTTCTGTGCTAGTTTTGGGCCATAGTGGAACCGCAGTTCAGTTTTGCTATTCCGCGGTAATAATGAGAATACTCAAATTTACAGGTTCGTGAAGGAAAGGTCAAGGGAACTCTAAGGTAGGAAAAAAATTTAATGAAAAAAAATTTGTTGAAATTTTAAGTAGTTATGAAAAGTAACTCGTAAAGGTAGGTTTCTTAACATTTCTTCGCATACCTAGTCATTACCAACTTCAAATAATGTAATGTCATCTTCATATAAAATTTTGTTTCTTTTGATTTCATACTTGACATTGCGCAATATGTTCAACACATACGAATGAATCTGACAAAGAAATTTTATGCCTTCGCTAGACAATTCTATTGAAGTTCTATCCAATAGAATTTCATAGAGAAAGCGCTACGTTTTATATTTACTTTTTAGTATCAAATCGTAGATTAATTGCCTCATTTCATTTTACCGTGTTCTTTTTCATTATGATATTCCGTGCCGTCATTTTCGGAGTCGAAAACGTCAAGAAGAAAAACCAATTACTGAATTTTAGTGAAAGAACTCTCAATCTAATTGTACCAAAAAATTATAATTTAATTTCTCAAGTTCAGATGATAATGTTCGTTCATGTGTCGGTAAGGTCACTGTCTGATTGACATAATCACTACAATTCATTAATTAATTCAATAATTCAATAATTAATTAATTCAATAATTAAAAGTTCCCCACCGGCTGATAAAAATTCAATTTTCTTCAATAAAAGATCTTTTGAAAATGTATGTTCTACTCACTCATTATCGAAACAGATAGATAATTATTAAAAATCTATTCAATACCGAAAAGGTAAAACGTTTTGAGCCGCCTGAATATACCTCAGAATCTAACGGAGATAATTAAATTTTAGTGGAGACTTCGTAGTCTTGATTCTGCTACACAAAAAAGGTTCAGAGAGAAATTTCAATATTTCAATATTTGAAAAGCTAACCACAAGACGAGATCAGCTAGCTAGAAAAGAAAGAGAAACACTGTGAAATTTCAATGAACCCAGAGTTAACTCTGGGTTTGGTTTATCAGGGTTGTTGAACATTTTTGAGCTACAAAAAAACTTGCTCGATCTTTCCGTTGAAACTGCTCATTGTCGAGATGAGAATGCTGATGGCGTTAGTTTAGTAGAATAGAGCACTAGAGCTTCAATTTCGTTTTCGATGAATGTAAAGTTTACAGGCCAAGCAGAAGGTGAGGTCTGTACTCACATTCGTTGACAACGAAGTTGATGTCCGAGTGGTCTACAATATTTTATATCGCTCCGTACAAAATTCGAGTTTGGAGCAGGCTGCACGGATCGCAGTGTGCGATAAACTTGACTTATTGCACGGGGTGATATAAGATATATAATGAATACGTTTATTGACACTTCTCTTCTTCCAGGTTTCATATACACAGAGCGGAATGTCGTCTCGTCCCCGATTTCCAAGCAAACTCCTTGTCGATCTTGTGCTCCAATTCATCGAGCAGTTTCGAACCCACCCATTACCAAGGTGGGATTCTCCTGTGTGGACAAAAATGAGTCAGGCTTGTGATAGAGAATTGAGTCCAGTAAAAAATCTACTTCAGCGTAGTACAGGACAGAGGATTAATTTTATCAGAAGCATGGCAACGCGATAATTCTCATTACGAATTTTTCCGAGAGAACGAACAGTTCAATGAAGAATGAATTTGGTAATTCAGTTGAATGGTGGAACCATTCCCTCTCCCATGAAATTCCGAAATTTGTTTTTTTTTTAATCTTAAATGAACATAGCGAGTGACTTGTAAAAAGGAATTTATTGAAATAAAAACATTGTCAAGTAATCAATTCATGTGCAGATAACTTCAAGGCCCCATCGATTAAAACTAGAAGGTAAAAATTCCAAGATATTATATATTTAAAATGGGTGGTAGCTGTCACATGAAAAAATCAAGAGACAATTGCCAAGAAGAAACTCTCTTCAGATTTTTTCCTAAAATCGAGAGATAATTAATATCAATTATTGTGGTAATGAAGCGTTGGAGGAGTTTGCTTTTTTATGGCCAAATTTAGCATTCAAAGACTCATCGAGCATTGAACATTCTTCTTCCTTCCAATTGTGTGCATAACGGAAATCGTACTTGTTCAATTACGCACGAAAAATTGAATTAGGCAAGCTTAAATTATGCACCGTAGAGTTCAGATTATCAAATGTGTATTTAAGCTGGTACATACGAATTTAGTATTCACGATTTATATTCTATAAGTGGAATGTGAGGATTATTATTTCTTTAGACAGAGTCCTAATGCGAGATAACGACGGTATGAAAAATTAATGAACTCCATTGTGGTAGAAAATGATTTTATTTAAAAAATGATGTGTCGGAATGCTGTTCCTTACGCATCTCAAATTATGGCAATTGATAGTTTGTGCACGCCATTGGAGCTGATAACTTTCAACTCTATTTCTCATTGAATAATTTTCGCTACAATCGATATTTGATATGAAAACGATTGCGTGGATAGCTAAAGTGAATGCTAAAATTCCACCTACTTCTAATCTACTGATGATCAATGTGCAAACAACAAAAACATAGGGCTTAATCTTTGCAGATTACAACTTCAGAACGAGATTTCCTCAACAAACATTGACCTGACGAAATCACATGCTTATATGTCATCATCGAAATCAATGCATGTATGTATATATACTATATACTACAGGTAATAACTGGGGTGAAGTGGAAAGGGGAGGGGGGAAGCGTGCTCTCCGACGCCATGTTCATTTCGGAGTACAGTGGAATTCTATCAGAAATACATGGAGAACTATTATATTGTTGGGCGATTATTATTACATTTAAATTGATCGAACATTATCATTCACTGTCATTTCGAGGAAACTCATCCCTTTCATGCGAAGATGGTACAAGTTTCTGAGGAACATGCTCTATTTCGGAGCAAAGCGAGTTATTTCCTGTTTTTCCTGTGTTACGCGTGCTGGCCACTTTTTTCATATTTACATGGTAATTATTGACCGTCCATTACTATCTGGATTTTATTTCCGGTTAGTTTCTTCAATATTCATCTTGTGGGTAAAGGTTCTGACGATTTTTCTCGGTTAATGTTTATAATTATATATTTCCTTCCCTACGTGAATGTATAACGTGTTTCAGAGGCAAAGAGGCTATTCAGTGAAACAAATGGATCTGATGGAAATTTCAAGACTAAATTTCTAGGAGTGAGTTTTAATAAATGTAGAATCTATTGCTTGAAACCTGTCTGATCAATTTTTGAAGGGGACTTGATCATTAGACTAAACTCCAGCACCGAATAGTACAGATGTATTTGTCGAATAGAGCTGTACAATTTGACGCAATTCCAAGGACTATGGACCACAACCACACATGCCATCCAAAGGAATCAGAATCCAAGATCCCCATGCTTAACTGGAAAAAAATTAAATGGAAATCCGTACTGATTTCAAATGTAAGCAAATCATTAATGATTTCCTGGCAAAATCTGGTTAATTTTGATTAACATTATTTGAAAAAATTACTTTGCAGGTCAGCTGGATAACTGATGATACTATTCATCAATCTTCACATTGAAAATGACTTCGGTTTCAGAAATCATTCGAATTTCGTAGTGATTTTACCGAAATGCATTTCCACTTATTATTCATTTCCTGGAATGCATCAATCTTCACATTGAAAATGACTTCGGTTTCAGAAATCATTCGAATTTGTTAGTGATTTTACCGAAATGCATTTCCACTTATTATTCATTTCCTGGAATAATGTGAACTTGAATTGGCATAGGAATTTGATAGTGGGTCTCATTATTCAATAAATTTCCTTTTCAGTTGTCCGAAGTAACCAAATGCACTGCTCATTACGTTTCCCCATTTTTATAACTCCTGTACATGAATATTAATGTCGCTAACAACCCTTCATTTATCTTACCCTGAGCCTTCTTACACCGAGGTGTTGGGTTGGAGTGGGTTGCAGTTAGATGATGTTCCTCGAACTTTCTTTTATACGGGACGGATGCCTAACCCAGCGTTTCCACCGACAAGTTCTCCAACCCAACACCTCGATGTAAAAAGGCTCCCCTGATGAATCAAATCCAGAGTTGACTGGGTTCGATCTATCAGGGTATGGAGTTGAATTATCGAAGCTTCATTGCTACTCCCTCGATTCGTTCCCCCCAATTACATTTCATCAAATTCACTGTGGGATTACAGTACTTGATCTGGGAATTCCATAATTTTTTTTGAGACAGATAAAATGGCAATTTCCATTCGCTTGAATCTTTAATTTGTCGATGATGGAAATTCCGAAGGTATTTCTAACCTCACTTTGGATGTAGAGAAACTAAATTTTAGCAAAAGCATTGGAAATTTTTTCATTTAATATTTTACGATGGCAAACACCCACGGAGATGGGACTTGTGAGACCTTGGGGTAATAATTATTCAGATAATCTAGTCACTTTGGACTGTTTACGGTTTTATCAAACGTTCAATCATCAATAAACCTGGTTTAGGATCAGAACAAATTCATATTGCATGTCTAAAAATGTAGTGGTACAGTACACATTGAATAACCTTTGCAAAATTGAATTTTGATGGGGAATATCCCCCTTCCCCTCCTACTCAGGCAACATCACCACGGGTGCCACCCCGAGAGAATATCCTTGATGGGTTATTTGCTTCTCATTCCTTCGTTTTATTTGATTTGAAGATTTTTCATTTGTTTTGAAGTAGTATTTATTAATAATTCGTCATTTATGCAAACAATTGATCACATATCATTATGGAACTGAAGAGTATACCTTGAACAGGGGCATTGAACTGAATGCCAGAACGAAGAGATGAGTGTTGGTGCAACTAGTAGCATGTGTTTTTTGTTTACATCGTCATTGTCGTCATTTTTTCGTGTCAATGCATAGTTAATTCTTGTGGAATAAAATTGTTGGCTAATAATATCCCTTCTTTTTCTCCATCTTGAAGGTGATGTGTGATCATTGGCTAAAAGGTTATAATTTACAGATGCACATGAACAGAATTGCATCATGCCGAAGGTGAGTTGTATGGGGGAGGCTGAAGCAGTTGAAGCCCTAGAGGATAAGATCGACTTTTTCCGAACGAATAACTGGCCCAAGAGGGGCGCACAAGTTTGGAAAGATCTGAGTGAATGCTGTGATAAAAAATGGAATGCTTTCAACTGGTACGTGAATGTTACTCGTGATAGACGTAAAATCTTGACCAAAGCCCGTGTGAATAAGAACGTCAACGTCCCCCCTAATCAACCTGATCCAATCATCGATCAAACGCTTGATAGTTCAAGGGAAGAGACATGCCAGGAGAACACTGGAAACTATCTTAATATTAGTTTTGTCCGCCGAGATATGGAACCTTATCAAACCCGTTGAATCAGAGACATCAAGAACCTTATACACACTGAGGTCCAACGTGTGGACGAACGTAATCGCCGATCTATTTTACGAGGAGTACAGAATGCCCTGTGCATTCGTCTTCCAAAGAGGAGACGTGTATGTGTCAAGCGGCAGGAAACATTTCCTGAAGATCGTGGGACAATGCAGTGATCCTAAGTGTTGTAATAGATTCCTAGGTATCGCAGACAACGAACCCTGTCCTATCACAGGCGAAGTTACTTTGCGTATTCGTACTAAAGACACTTACGGCACCCCTCATGCACCTATCACTCACCCCTGCAATGGTGAAAAGAGGAAGTTGTTCGGGAAGAGAGCTCTGGCAGAAGGCGCGTATAACACGAGGAACAACATGGGCCGTGAAAGCGCAAAACGAGGAGAGCCTGTGGGGCCTACTCTACCTGGTCTCGATGTCATTCGCCATGCGAAACAAGATTTCATTCGACAGGACTTGGGATTAGGAAAAACGAGAGAGAAAACTCCAATCCACGTAATTGAAGAGTTACAATTCCAGAAACCCTTTTTTGGGACCATAACCCACCTTTCTTCATGTCCAGTCTTCGTCATCTATGGCACGAATGAACAAATCGCTTCATACCGACAGTATTGTCGTCTCGACCGTCAAAAGGCAGTTATCAATATAGACTCCTCAGGTAGTATGGTCCGAAAACTAGATAGGCCCATGGGTCTAAAATCTGGGGATATTTTCACGTTTTCTATCGTGATAAATTTTAGCAAGAAAATACTATCAGTCTTCCAAATGATTTCCGAGAGTCAGGAATGGGAGACAATTGTACAAATGCTCGCAACATTCGTACGACGTGCTAGTCTGAAGCCAAAACGATGTATATCCGACAATTCCAAAGCCCTCCTCCGAGCTGAAGCAGTTGCATTTAACGGATGTACAACGAATCAATATCTTGAGAAGTTGTTCATCGCTGTGCTGAATAATACTCTGACCCCGAAGACAATGGAAACATTTTTATTCTCAGATGGGGCACATTTTATTCATGCTGCGAGTAGGTGGAACATCTTCAAAAATCTGTAGTTGCCAGCCGTTAAAGATTTTTTTATCCGAGCCCTGGGGCTGATGGTTTGATTGTCAATCATTGAGCGATTTCAAAAAATTATTTTATCTCACCTGCGTGGTAGCTTTACAGACTAATGAAGACTCTCAAGTCACATCGCCATGGGTGGTCCAATTGCAAAAGTTCATGGAAGCTCGTCTTATGAATGAAAATGGTTTCACCGATTTCCAGGCCATGCAAAAGCTCGAAGATTATGATCCTGAAATAACTGTTGAGGGAGAACGGGAGAGTCCTCAAATTACTGGTTTCATTGATGGAATCATTTCAGAAGCTCGAATAGTGATTTCGGAAGGTAGTCAGCTGAATGCCTACTGTTTACCAGGGTTGATCACAGAATTGAGACGAGTTGGAAGAGAATTCCTTCTGTGGACTGCTGTGGCGAATCCGTTTTATATAGGTCACCATACATCTAGTTCATCGGAGGCTAATTTTAGCACGCTGAAAAAGCAGGTCTTCAAGCCGTTTGGATTGCCTCAGCGTTTGGACAATTTCCTTATGATTCACATCAAGTTGTTGACAGGTAAACAGATCAACTTCGACTCCAAAATGAAACATTTTTTAAATCAAGACAAGTACATTTCGAGCCCTTTAGTCAAGAACTCCCTCTCGAAAAAGGAAAATGATGCTGACTCGAAGGCTGACCCCGACAATGAAATGAAAAATCCACTCAACACCCAAGATCTCAAATCTGAACCTCTGATTCAGGAACGGAAACCAGGTTCAAAAAAGGAGAAAAAGGATTGGGTTTACATCTCGAGCAATGAAGAAGTAGACAAAGGTGGAGTAAAAATGAATGATACCTCGAGCGATGGTGAATTTGAGTGTAGAAAGGATTGGCGAAAAAAGCGCGAGCCTTTTTATTTTCTGAACCAGGATAAAAAGAATAAGAAGACACATGATGATCGCACTGTGAGAAATGGTTGTGAAAAAAAAATTCCTGACAAAACTAAAAAGAAAAAAGAATCTGATGAACCAGAGGAAGTGCCATCTCAGACTAGTAAACACAATCATGACAGTCATGATTTCAACATGGAAACAGCCCAGTCGACAACAGCAGCAGCTGACAATTCGTTGTTGGACCATGATTATACCGATAGATCTGGGGTTAAAACGCGAGGTGACGTGAAAAGATTATATGCTAAATTTTTCCGTGATTATCCGGAAATCAAGCACCTTGAATCAAGTATTAAGAAGACAAAACTAATACCACATTTATTGCCACACTCAAGACGTTGTGGATCTGTAGTCATCGGGGATAAGGAGTACGTTGTCCAGAACTCATGTCCATTGGATCCGTAAGTACAGATAATTTACATGGGTGCTTTAGAAGATAACTCTTATCGCAGCTTCCTCGAGAAATCTACAAGCCCTCTCTCCAGATTCGTGGTTAATTTTCTAAACAAAGGTCCATACAAGAAAATCTACACCAAACGCGCGCAACTTCTGCTTCCCCTATTCCCTGACCCTAAGGACGATGACAAGAAAGGACCTCTAACATCACAATTTGTATCGACAATTAACGCCCACAGTAACCCCGCGTCTATACGGATAATACTCATGTCTCAGGACCCGAGTGTTTTGAGGAGTATGCACTGCTCCAATGAAAAGTGTGGAGAAAAGCAGCGAAAACTATCGACATTCTGTCCTGACAATGCATCATTGAGGCGCTTTGGATTCAAGCGCTTGCAGGATACGCTAAAGTATTATCCAAAACTCTGGAATGTGAAATGTCCTTGTGGAGCAGTCAGGCGTGAGGAAAATGTTTCTAATTGTCATGTATATCTGGAGCTAGATTGCAAAGAGAGAGCAACCGATCCTGGTCGTACTTGCAAGCTCTACGATCTGCCTACATCTTTGAACTTGAGCAGAGAATACAGGTATGATGCAGTTTCTACCTGATTCGTTTGACTTCCCCACATTGAGAATTTATATATTTAACGATTCAATGGAACAATTATTATTTTCAGATTAGCTGGAGTCGTCTCATACGATGCGACCTATGATCATTTCGTGGCCTACTGCTGCCGTCGTACTGGAACGTGGGAGTACCAGGATGGACTACTCAGTAAAGTAAAACCTGTGACAGGAAATCCGGTGATACAACCTGAATGTGCCTTGTATCTGATTAATCAGTGAGCAGGAACGTTCACCACGCTCAACATTTCAGTTTTCTGTGTCGCCAAAGCTAGTTCTTTATCTTAAGTATATTAGTTATAATATGATTCTTATCGAATGTTATTTGTTCAAATAAAGATTTTATTGAAAAAATTCAGGAAGACGAGAGATAGTGAACCAAGAGTAAATGGTTTTTAGTTTGATTGTTTTAATACAAACTCTCATGTTTGAACATTATTTCGTGATGAAAGTAAACTGTAAATAGAATAATATAAAAGATTGTTGTTGTACTTGCAACGCAAAGCCTCTCCCCCCAGACGATACAGCTTATATGCATAATTTACATCTTTTCTCTTTAGTTCCTTCATGAATTCATTATCAAATACGTAGTACTGTAATTATTGGAAGTTTCTTGAGAAGGAAAAGTTTGATTTAGGAGAATTACGTGCAAGAAAATTATTAGAAGTGAAATAACACATTCTGTTGATTCAACTGTTTCATAACATTTCTTTATTCAAAACAGCGATGAGATACGGAAAGTGGATGGAAAATCACTTACGTATTTTTTTTCTTGAAAGATAATACGATTTCGGAATTATATCAAATTATGATGTCACAATGCTACGTATTTCTGTGTTTTTGCAAACCCCTATCATATGTTGTCATTCTCAATCGCTCATCACTTCATAGTTCTCAATTACTCTTCGAAATAAGAAACACGTATCCTCTCATGAAGTAGGCACAGTTCCCAACAAAAAATGTCTTCTCGTGACCCTAATTGAATCAGAATTTATTTGCCCATTTTTGACGTTGAAAAATGAAAAAAAGATCGAAAAACATGTACAAATGATGGAATACGAAAAAATACGAAAACATCATACAAGCTTCCACCTTTTTATACTATTTGATGATAAAAGTGAACTGGAATTAAAACAATATAAAAAGACTGGTTCCATACCTACAGCACTAATTCTTTTGCTCCAGGGGATGTAGTTTGCATGCACGATTTACGTTTCTTTTCCTTCAATCTAAATTTTCTTCGTGAATGCAACTGAACATCTAGGACCACAGTTATGAGAAGTTGTGATGCCTGGTTTACGTGAAACAAATTATCAACAGGTGGTGATATGATACATCCCACTAATTGTGTCCTAGCATGGAATTCCTTTATCGAATGGAACAATAAAGACCGAAAAATTCGATGGCAAATAACATACATGTTTTCTGTAGCTTGAAAAATGATAGAAAATCAAGAAGTTATATCAAATTTTGGGAACGTCTGCATTTATTATTATATTCAATGATAGAGAAATTCCATGCAAAAATTCCAGTGATCCAATTATTTCGATATTGTATTCACTTCAGAATAGAACGTTCATAGTTCTTCTATGAACGAGCGACAATTTTCTACTAACTATTTCCCTTCGTGACCCTCACAATCAAGTTTGACTGTTCGTTTTTTTACACATGAGCGAACCTTCTTTCATTCGATGAAATATAAAAGATTTATGAGATCTGTACGAATCTTCAGAACTATTAAGTTAATAAAAAAAATGAAACTTAGGAAAACTGAAGAATTATTTCATTTAGACAAATAATTTCAAGACACACTTTTTTATTATTTTAAATATTCTAATTTTTTCGATGATAAACTGATTATCGACTATATTGCATTCATTAAGTGCAATCGGCAGTTCCTTATAGTGTATTTCAATGGTAATAATTAGCTTCCCGAAATGGGAGTAATTTGATCTTGGCTTGGACACAAATTTTCATATATTGAAATTAATTTGTCAAGAGAAGTCGTACAATAGGTTGATCTCATATGGTGAACACATGTATGCATTATTCCAAATCTATTTCTCCCATTTCTTGTTGAATCATACGATAAATAACGACTACAAAACTCTGTATTTCTCACTGCTTTTTCTTGGCGTTAGACTCTTCCATGCATCTTAACTTTGGGCATGTCTATCGTTGCAGTTTTATCTCGAATTGAAAAGCGCCTAGGTCTAAGGAGCGTCACTCGTTACCAGATTTGATTTTATTGCTGACTGTATTGCCCTCAGTGGATCTTGAAATCCTGAGAGGGGGAGGTACAGCAGTAAATAACGAATCTTGGAATTTTTTTCGCTGGGTGGAGAAACATCCGTTGGATCCAGTTTTGTTAGCTCACTGGAGAAATCGATGGAATACTCCGATTTCTCACAGAAATTTGAAAAAAAAAAATTCAAAAAAAATTGAAATGTAGAGAGAAAAAATCCCGATTCGCCCAGCCGGGATTCGAACCCGGGTCTCCCAGTTACGCGCCGGGCACTCTTCCAACTAAGCTACCGGGAACCACGGAAACTCTCTCACTCCAAATTCAAATCAACATTAAATAAATTCAAATAGAGAGATCACAGCAGGATGAGAATTGAATTTTTTTTGGGCTTTTCTGTTTTTTCTACTGCCTTCTATGTCCTGCCCCCTCTACTGGGTTCCCACTTTGTCGTAGTGAGGGGGCTCGGTCGCGGGCGGTGGAGGTTTTAAGGACTACCGCTGCCCGCGGTCGCTAAGAGGAGTCCACCCAATCCATGTGTGTGAGCGGCGTAAGCCATGGCCTCGGCCATACCGTGCCTAAGGATGCGTGGCACAGGGGGAGCTGTGTCGCTAACGGTGCCTCTCAGAAACCCGGGCGACCTCTGAGAGTAGTCTTGGGTGTAACCCACCCGAGACAAGCCAAGCCCTGGGCAATCGCGGCAATGCACCAGGTGAAAACGCTTAACCGCGGTACTCGTGGGACTAAAATGGAAACCAATTTAAAAAATCTTAATATTGAAAAAGCAACTTCGGGTGGGGCCAGCGATGGCGAACACACGAAATCTGACAAGGCTGACCAGTCTGGTACCGATGTGAATCGGGTCAGACTGAGTGGAGCCGAGAGAAGACGTCGCAAGAGAGCGAAGCTGCATCAAACCTCGGGGGCGATTGCAACCTTGACGGATGCAGCAGCGAAGGTCGATGAGGG
>NW_021681279.1:0-7611 GCF_001412515.2 Diachasma alloeum | reverse complement strand
ATAAACAACCAGGTCACCGTAACCTGAGTGCCAGGTCACCATGGGATTCTGGGTAATGAAGAGGCAGATAAGCTGGCCAAGGAGGGTACAGAAAGTGTGCCCTCACACGGCCTGCTTGGCATGCCCTTCGCAGTGGGAAAAACTCTTATTAAAGATCATTTCCAGCGGGATCATGTCAGGCGTTGGGAGAAAGTTGCGACCTGCAGACAAGCGAAACTGCTTATGAGAGGGCAACTAAGAGTTAGGACCAGAACGCTTCTGGAGTTGCACAGAGGGGATCTGAGGGTAGCAGTAGGGCTCCTTACGGGTCATACAGCTCTCAGAGCTCATCTGTTCAAGATGAAACTTGCAGAACAAGAAGACTGCAGACTGTGCGGAGGCGATAAGGAGGGCGTCATCCACATTTTATGTGAATGCCCCCTATTAGCACTCCGTCGCTATAAAATCTGGGGCCAGGCTTTCCTGAAACCAGAGGACTTACAACAAGCGGCTGTCACCAGCCTTATTAGCCTAGTGAGAAACACAGGGCTGGGGCTGTGTGACTGACCGAAACTAAGGCGGAAGTTACAAAAGATCGTATGATTTAGGTGACTCTGGGCGCTTTAAGTGACCAGCCGCACTTTTTCTATTCTATTCTGTTCTATGTCCTGGGTGTATTTCTTAGCGTCACCGATGATTTCTGGCTTTCGTAAAGGATCTGAGGATTACCATTGAGGTAGTCCTTGATCCGAAGTAGCTCCTTTCCTCCCTGCAAAACAGACTTTTTTATGAGTGTCTTCAGACTGTTGTGAGGCAATTCTCAATTTCTTTCTGCGACAGCATTGAAATTCTTCTTGGGGAGAGCACTGATACGTCGTTTATACTTTGACGCTCCGAGAGACATTGATTCTCGATTGGGGAATGTTCGAACACCTACCACAGATACATTTGAGTACATAATAAAGTATCTCAGTGCCTCGATACTCTTCTTCAACTTGAAAACGTAATAAGATGAGGGGTTATGATTATGGGGTCTTCTGTGAGAGCTAACGCTCGATAATCCACTATTGCATCAGACTAATGGTCATGCTGATTGAATGATTTACCTGCAATGAAATGATGAACTGAAAACATGACATCGATGTGAAATGCGAATTGACTTTGGAAGTAGAGAGGATGTAGAAATAATTATCAATTGTTCTCCGCAAAAAAAGTACTATCAAAATCAGAGAACAATTGACAAGCATTTATTGAAAATGATGCTTCCAACCTTACCTCACTCAGTTACACACAGCCTTCTCACAGGGTTAGCAGTGATTGTCACTGCTTTTGATCGAAGATTATTGCAGGAATGTTTCTTTTAACAATCTTTCATCAAACATAACCTCTTTCGAGCTGTCAGAATCTTCGAGACTAATGATTTCCCATATGCCAATGTCCCGTATCATAATGCAGATATGTATTTCTATTTCCCGCACAGGTACAAATAAGATGATTAATCCATCATCAACAATTATGTTGTTCAATTTAATGTTTTTTTTCCATGAAAAAATGAACTAATATTGTAAACACACATACAAACAGAGAGAATAAAACGCCAAGGTCGATAATACAGGAACCATCAATGCTTTGCTGGGGGTGGGGTTAGATCATAATTGTTCACCTCAACCTAACTAATTAACAATGATTGCACAAACAATAAAAACATGAAATTCGTAATGTACAAACGATTTCCTTCGGAATTGACCCATAATTTAGCACAATTAAGCAATGTACAGTTTTTTTCGGCTAGCATCATGAAAACTTGATTAATTTTTTTGAATCAATGAGTGAATATACAAAGGAAAATTTGCATTGTACAATCATGTACTAACGATGTAAAATCGAGTACATAAGGTCGTTTTTCTAATTAGTCACTTATTTCGGCTAAGTACCTGGAGGTGATTCCTCGTCCATTTGAACCGAGGTAAACGGCAACTCAGTGGCTTCCTGCTTGGTTGTGGTTATCGGTATTGATGATGATGGCACAGGGCCGGGACCATGTCCAGGGGACACGGTCATCAGGGTAGACGCCTCCAATTGATGCATCGGTATGCGGTAGTATCTTCAGGAGCTCAAGTGTATTCATAAGACGATGGTACGCAGGACAATTGTCGTGGCCTTGTGACCCAGGTAGAAAAGGTTTTTTGGTGTGATACCTGCTCGGTTGTTTGAACGCAACTAACGTAATTGTGTGGTGAACCTCTATTAAATAGTTTAGTATTCTTTTTCAGCCACTGTATTCGACAATAGCTTGTCTTGTTGAGTCAATATCCAACAAATTATCGTATTCAGCATATAACAGACAATTTACATTTTGCTGTGTTGCTTTGTCGAATCGTACTTCAATACAAACACTCCCACTCTTTACGAGATTCCAATGACCGGCAGAACTTGCAGATAAATCGGGAGTCAGGTCAAAGGCGCATAAAGAAAAGCCGTCGGAATATGCTAGACGAGAAACCTTAATTCTGTGGTCACTAAAATGCGTTCCAGTCCCCACAAATCAGGTATTAGAAGCTTCCACATCTAGGCACCCGTCAGGGGTAAAACTCGGTTGCAGGGGTTTCGTAGATACTTGGTGTCCATCGACATTCAGGCATAAAAAGTTGATTCCCAAATTCTGGAAGTTGAAGGGATTCTTCTTCCTCACTCCATTGAAACTGGCATTGTCGACAAATCCAAGTATAATTCTTTTAGGCAATTGGCCTAAAATTGCGTTATCTATCATCTCTCCCATAATTCCATTATGCAGAACAAAAGATTTAACCTCAACACGGGTCAAGGGATATTTTGCAGTTGTTTTTGCAAGCGTATTAGCGTGAGCTATCAATATTCCAAGGCTGAGTTTCACGCGTCGAACAATTAATGAGGCCTCCACAATATTTACTTTATAATTAAGTGTAGTATCGTCCATGAGACAATATTCATCCTTTGCGCGGATAAGACGAACACGTAGCTCTACACCGTTCATCAAAAATTTATCTTGATTGAAAACGTCACAATGCAAATGTCCCAGCAGATCAAACGGTCTTCCACCTTTCACAAATACTTGTCAAGAGATTAGGCAATTATTTTTTTTCACATCAGCGCCCACAACTACAGCGGTATCCATATCACCAGAGGTATCAGTTGACCATAGTGCCATTCCAAGATGCGAGGACTTGGCATCTTCTCCATAGTTTAGCAACGTTTCAATATATGGTCTATAGGCGNATAGAGCCATTCCGAGATGCGAGGACTTGGCATCTTCTCCATAGTTCAGCAATGTTTCAATATATGCTCTATAGGCGTAGAGGTTATTTGGCGGCGTAACAACTTTTTGATTGAAATATACATCCACTTGGTTGAACATTGAATGCAAAAAATTATTCACAGGTCCGACGAAATCTTCAACAGCAGCAGTGCCATCGGGTCTCAAAATTTTCGCTCGAATTTTTATCATAGTGTGTGCCAAATCGATGTATTCTTCTCCATGGCCTGGCACGATGAATTCGATTGGGGCGTCGTCCGATAGAGTAGACACAGGATTATAATAAACAAATTGAGAATTTTCAATACTTCTCTGCGTCGGGGGTATAGTAAACCGATCGAGCTCCGATTTCACGCACTCGGAAGAGTGCGAATGTAGAAACGACATGATGATTAGTTGAAGATATCGTATGAATCGCGAGTCTTCCTCTTGGATTTCCTTCTTTATTTTTTTTCACTTTTTTTCCTTTTTTCTTATTTTTTGGAATATTTCTCTTCTTTTTATTCTTCCTCGTTTTGGATGTCTTGGCAGACCCGCGTCCAGTGAGCTTATGAGATGCGAGGCGTTTACGCTTTCTTTTATATCCTGATCCACGCATCGTGGACTCAATTTTTTCCTGTGCCTTCCTTTTCAATTTTAATCCCGACTCTGCTAGCCATTCCTCCAGCGCCACCTTTAAGGGTTTTCCATTTGTCACTACATCGCCTACAACGTTAATTCCCGTGTTGAAAGCTTCTTTACCGACTGCTCGAGCTGCACTGGGGAGGAAGGGCAGAATTCGACGAAAGAGGCCCCCGAGGAAAGCCACAATTCCATGGCCCCGTTGATATGGGCTCCCAACATAGACCCGTCCGAAATTATTGTATCTCTTCACTGACTCTCCACCAGCCTGGTTCTCGTAATATGCAATGTAAGGACTCATTTCGCTCGTTAATCAATTCTCTTGAAATGAAGTGTCACGTTCAAGGGTCCGTACTCGAATGGTATCATTTCACCACGATTGCACCTTATATCTATTTCAATTGTGCGAAATAAGTATGTCATCAATGGAATATAATGAGGATTTGAAAAAGTAGCATAGTGTGTGGCTCCATACGTATAACCAGAAGCATTGAATGGTACCACTCGTAAAAGAGATGACTGCACATCACCTGTTACATAGGGTACACAAAGGTCACGATAAATGAACAAGCTTTCAGGTAAACCCCTGGCCAGACTGGCAGGTAGATATCCCTCACAATACGGCTTTGCATTCGTAAAACTCTGCACGCGCCTCTCAAACCCCAACATATCAGCCAATTTATCCGAAAACTCTAATGCGTGTTCCGTGCTACCGCATGTTTTGGAGGTGCAATGTCTTCCAATTTTCACAAAGCCTTGTTGGGTAGAATACTCAAATTTTATATGATCCTTCAAGGGTGCAAAGTTATTCATGAAACCTACGAGATCGGTCAGGTCCTTGAAAACCGCAGTAGGTAGAAAAAAAGTTTGTGGTAGATTTCCCTTGCCCTTATTGTCTTTTCCGCTACTAGGAAAGTTGATGGAGGCATCTTTCCTATCAGGTATATATAAAAAATTACAAGAAAACTATTTCATTCAGGCCCACAACCCATTCTCCTTCCAACTCAACTTGTTTCGGGAGCAATGTTGTATATTTTGATGCCGTATTATCGGGATGATAGTCCATGCTGCTGTTGCTTGGGAGTACCATATAAAATTCGTTCTTCTTTATTTTTGTCCAATGACGTGCAGCTCTGACGTAGCTATCCACGAATCAAATTTATCAGGATATCCCTCCCAATGAACAAGAATTTGTTTATTTTTTCCTTTTCCTTTAGAGCGTATGACACGTTCAACTACGAATTCATCCTTGTCCGTTTGTTTATTGACAAGCACCAACTCTAGCTCGTAAAAAAATCCTTCAATTTGTTCATCAGCTAAATCTTTCAGCTCGTATATTGGTAATGATTGTTTGCGGACTGCTTTCGTTATTTGGAATATTTCTTTACTCCAATTAATCTCATATCCTTTCTCAAAGATGCCTTTCGCTCGACTGATGCGCACATAGTCCCCAACTTTTTATTTAAAGGTTTCTTTACGAGATTTCTGCGACTTTTATCGATTTTGTATATTACGCCATGCATATGGAGCATTATCGATATTAACAGCCGCAGGTGCCATTTTTATTGATGAATGTCTCGAGTTGTTATAANCCGAAATTTCAGGTTCTTTTCGACGTTTCATAACTGGTAGGGCAGGTGGGGGTCGATGAAATTTAGGATTGCCCAGAAACTCCCGAGATGTGTTTAGACTTTGAAGATACATCGCAAAATGTTCCCATCCTTTAGCTGAATATGTTTTCCGTGCTCTGACCACATCTTGTATCAGATCCACAATATGAACGCCAGTTAATGATATCCCATCCAAAGTCACTTGTCCTTTTGCATCCCACTTGAGTCTTTTACTAGTGTCAAGGCNTAGTCGACAATTTGTTCCAACACATCGATATATTTATATGTTCGACTATGTGTAAAGTAACGCCACATGCGCTCCTTCAATGTCCAATTGAAACGTTCCACGATTGCGATTTTAGGTCAGGATTACGCGCAACACGAAATTGAATTTTTTTATCAGAGAAAAATTTTTGGACACTGCTAGCCATAAATTCTTTTCCCTTGTCAGTTTGTATACAAACAGGCACACGACCACCGCTCCTTCCCATTATACGTTTAAAGCCCTCGAGTACCTGCNGGTTCAACCCAGGCAAACTTGCTTAAAACGTCAATGACCACAAGTAAATATGAAATACCATCATTGTATGTCTTTAGTGATCTCAACTCAACCAAATCAGCCTCCCATACATCATCAATGTTTGTCACTGTATAATGTAACCGTAGAAATTTACGTCTGATGGGTCTGTGGAGTGTATAAGTATTCTGGGGATTAATCTATTTTTTTATTTTATTTTCAGGTATGTCTTTTTTATGCTTTGACAAAATATTTCTAGCCCCCGTATATGCCTCCGGCTCTGGAGGGCTAAAATATGTCCTCGATAGTTTTTCTTCGTTTAAAATGGAAGCCATGATGATAGTCCTGAGTCCTCAACTTTGTAAGGAGGATTTATGTGTGCTTTTTTCAAATTTTTACGCGTACGATGTACAAGAAAGGTACGTGGTGTATTACCTTTCCTTGTATGACGCTCATCTATAAAGTCCTCGTCCTCCGAAATTTCAGGTTCTTTTCGACGTTTCATAACTGGTAGGGCAGGTGGGGGTCGATGAAATTTAGGATTGCCCAGAAACTCCCGAGATGTGTTTAGACTTTGAAGATACATCGCAAAATGTTCCCATCCTTTAGCTGAATATGTTTTCCGTGCTCTGACCACATCTTGTATCAGATCCACAATATGAACGCCAGTTAATGATATCCCATCCAAAGTCACTTGTCCTTTTGCATCCCACTTGAGTCTTTTACTAGTGTCAAGGCCGTCAAATATATTCAAGTACACCTGAGGCTTTTCTTTGGTATACTGTAGGTACAGTAGCCACAATAGCATTTGGATCGTATCGTTCGCTAGACCCCGTCTCGTCGGGGGTCTCCGTTTCTTGCACAGGTACTTTACTCTGCTGTGAATAAAACAAATACCTTCTCAGAACGTCATTATACAATTTCCATTTTTCATGATCATCCTTGGGTTTTTTCGAATTTAAAATTTCCAATAATTGAGCATCCAATCGACTTGTAACGGTACCAGGGGTTTGAGCTGACGGCTGAATTTCTTTAACTAGGTCAGTTAAAACACGGTGACCATCATTTGTAACATTTTTTTGTAGCCATTCCACACTATCTTCTGGCACAAGTATAATTTTTCGTCCATGCTCCATCGCTACACAACTGCTGAGATGAGCGCACTTAAAAGCGGACCCAATAACATGGGTAAAAAGGCACCGCCTTTCTGATTGATGATTTTTTTCTTGCTGGATAAACTCTGATTTTTCTCAGCCAACTTCCTCAAAAGGTTTTTATGTTTGCACAGTTTTGACTTTTCGCAAGTTTTCAAAGGAATATTTTCATGCAGCAAATTCAGACCACACTCACCNCTCAGCCAACTTCCTCAAAAGGTTTTTATGTTTGCACAGTTTTGACTTTTCGCAAGTTTTCAAAGGAATATTTTCATGCAGCAAATTCAGACCACACTCACCAATGCAGCGAATCAAATCTTTATTAGCGTATTGTGTTATTGCTCGTCGTAACCTAGGAGGAGCGTGAATGAGGACGTATAATAAGGCAATATTCTTTTCTCCGAGCGACTTGCGAACACAGCCGCTTCCAGAGCGACT
>NW_021681278.1:120700-122008 GCF_001412515.2 Diachasma alloeum | reverse complement strand
TTTGGGGCGGATGGGGCGGGTTTTTGGATACAGATAAGAACTGTCAAGGAGTGACCGTACGAGGCTCTCTTGTTCCATTGGACATTCTCGAGGGTTCAGAGTTGAGTTTGGGGATATATGGGGAAAAACAAAGGTTACACCAATAGCTGAAATCGAGACACCATCGCCACCTTTCGAACACATACACGTCGATCTTATCTCTCTTCATGCCTCACAAGGACACAGCTAGTGTTTGACCATCGTCGGTCGATTCACGTGGTATCCAGAGGCAGCTCCCTTGATTGATGCAAAATTGCCTACAGTAGTTAACGCGATTCTCTACCACCGGATCGCCCGCTTCGGAATACCTCTGAGAATTTCGTCTGATCAAGGTGGTCAATTCTTCTCAGACACGTTCAAGGAGCTCACGCGAATCCTAGGCACCAAGAGGATCATGACAACGCCTTTTCACCCTCAATCAAACGGTTTGGTTGAGAGGCTACATCGCCAACTATAAGCAGCACTGTGATGTCACGGCGAAGCTTGGTTCGACGCACTTCCCCTGGTACTTTTAGGGTTGAGATCCGCGTGGAAGGACGACCTTCAAATGACCCCTGCTGGGCTAACGTATGGGGAACCTATCCGTCTACCCCGAGAGTTCCTCGTGCTAGAAAACCAATAAACGGCAGCACCGGAATTGGTGAGAAATATACGCAAATATTTTCGTACAATCGCGCCTTGTCCGGCTGCACGCCATGGTATACGTTCAACGTTCATCTTCAAGTACTTATCAACGTGTACGCATGTTTTCGTTTGCGACGACCACGTGCGAATGGCATACCGACCACTATACCGGCCCATTTCGCGTCATCAGTCGCCACGACAAATATTTCGTCATCTGGTTCAAGTCCGGAGGTTTGGGAAACTACAAGAACACACCGATCTCCATCGACCGACTGAAACCAACATACATACTGCCGGAGGACATGAATCAGCTTCCAGGACAGACTTCGCACCAAGACGTACCCGACGAGCCTCAACATCAGGACCAGCCGCAGCCGAGCACGAGCACGGCACCCGCTGCTGGAAGACGGGGGAGGCGTAACATTCGCCAACAGAACGACAATTCACGTCTACCACGTCTATGTCTCCTCATTCAAATGTTTTTTGTTCTTCACCTGCTTGCCAAACCTGATAAATTTTCCTGTTCCTAGAATAATTATTTTCTGTTGCAGATTCAAAAAAACTACGTTTTTTACTTCAAGCAGGGGAGTCATGTAGCGCCTCGCTACATCCTAAAACGCGAACACTGGCTAACGACGAGTACAG
>NW_021681278.1:105421-120453 GCF_001412515.2 Diachasma alloeum | reverse complement strand
TAATTGTTGTTTATTCAATCGCGTCTAGAAATATATACAAAAGTGAAAAGCAAGTCAGGTGGTCGACTTGCTGAGTAATAGGCGGTTAGCGCCAGACTGAAGATAATATTCACAAAAGGCGAGAATTCGGAAACGCGTTACAATAGGTGCGAGTGAGAAGTATACATTAGACAGTTGAGTGACCGAGGGCGATAATGTCACTGATGTCCAGTCGTCTCAACTGCACGCGTTGTTGTGTCCGTGTATTGACACGTGAGTGTGGATGTAGCGAGGCGCTACATGACTCCCCTTCTTAGTGAAAAACGCAGTTTTTCGAAACTGAAACATTAAACAAAAAATTAATACGTTGATCACGGTTGAGCTTGTGCTCAAAAAAATTCTATGATGGAGGTGACTGCGTCACCCTAGCTTCTACTAGACGTGGGCTGCTCTCCAGGTTGCTAATGTGTTGAGACGCTCGTGAACTTGGAGTGGTGTGTTTGTTTACCCTCGCCGTGTGTTGCGATGGTGTGTGTGATGCCTCTCGATGATGTGTCAGAGAGGTAATGCCCTGGTGAAGACGCCTATCGGCGTTCGATGTGACGTTGCGTATTCCAGAGGGCGAAGTTCTCATTGAGGTTTGGCGAAGATGAGCTCTGTGAGTCGGCCCGATGTTCTCGACGCTGCCATCGGAGAAGTTCGACATGAGGTTACTTTCTTCTCTCCCTCATGCCGCGAAGTCGCCGCGGATCGTAGGCGAGGGTCCAGATCCCCTGATGCCCGTGAAATCCTGTTGGCGTGTGTAGATGCGAAGGGACTACGGTTGAGGTGACCAGCCTCCTGCGCCCGTGCCGCGGATGTGGTGTCCATTTTCGCTACGTTGATGTGCCTCGTACCAACAAAGTGTCCATCACTCCTGAAGGTAGAGGTAATGCCTGCGTGTGTATGTGATTCTCGACGATGCTCTAGCGGAGATGAGCTCGTTGAGTCGGCCCGATGTTCTCAACGCTGCCATCGGAGAAGAGTGGCACGAGGTTACTTTCTTCTCTCCCTCATGCCAGTGTGTCACTGTCCTCCAGCTGCTCGTTGCTACCGTTGTCTTTGTCTTTGTGTTAGCGCGGTTGTTGTCATCTCACAGTTTATCCGAAATGAAATAAAATCGACGCTTGTGAGAGAGAAAAATAAAGTATTTAGAAGTCTTTATTATCACCAGCACAGCACAACGTCTCTGGGTGCTCAGCAATGTGCTGGCAATGTAGGGATTGAGGTTGTTGAGGGATGTAACAATTCACTAACAAATGTAATTTAGAATATGAATTACAGTTTAATCAAGACGTTTAGAATATATACAAAAGAGAAAGAATAATCAAAGTGATCTGATCGGAGGTCAGTGTTAGACTCTACTGACTATAATAAATCGCGTAAGACAGGAATTTGGATACGCATGACAATGGGTGCGAGCGAGAGGTATTTTATACTGGGCGCGTGACAGAGCGCGATGATGTCATCGATGTCCAGTCGTCTCAACTGCACGCGTTGTTGTGTCCGTGTATTGACACGTGAGTGTGGATGTAGCGAGGCGCTACAGGGGGGGGGGGTGGCAAGAGAGATCGAAAAGACGACGAATGGTATTCCAGAGAAGATAATTTTACTCAAGCATTATGAAGAACAGTTCAGGTAGTTTCTTAATTCTTGATAATGGTAGGGATTCAGTGTTCAGTTATAGGATTGAAGATCGAGCGAGAAAATTTAACACAAGGCTGCATACGAAAATACTCAACAGCTAACAATTTATGACTTATGTCCTGAACCGTAATAATTTAATTTAAGTCAATATAGCAGGTAACCCGTGACTATAGCGATCACTTCCAGTTCTGGGTCAGATTGCATTGACAATTAAATGAACTTCAAAAAATGATCCCCTAATCAAAAAGAAAGCCATAGCCCCCAAATCTCAACGCTCTTGCGTCACAAATGTTGACAGTTGATAGAAGGCACCAGAAAACTCTTAGGAAGTATCTGTTAACACTTATGACTTTCAAAAAGTAAGGGACTGCCTCGAAAGCCCCCCAAACTCAGCTCTTAGCCTTTGGACATGTAGAGAGGAGAGAAGAAAAGCGCCCCGTCCGTCCTAACTCTCATTCACCACAAATATTGATTTCGAAAAGGGCACCTCGTAGCCTTTGAAAATGAATTCTCAACTCTTAAAATGTTGATGCCTAATAACTTATGAAAGAATAGATATCGATAACTAATAGAGTATCGTACACTGAAGTCCAAATACCCGTCCAAATACTTTACACTGAAGAGTGGTCGAATTCACACGGAAACTCAACCACAATATTGGAACAGTCGAGAAGGGAGAAATTCGACGACTCTAACTATCAACTTTTATTCGTCAAATATGTTGTGAGTTCAAACAGGGAAATATATACCCGCAAAAAATGAACTCTCAACTCTTGGTAATGTTGCTTCAGAGAGTACTTACAACGCCCGAAAGTGATCTCTTAACCGCGATATATGTGTTGAGAACTCAGAGAGCCCACAGAACCTACCTACCCTCCCTCTCCCCAGAAAACTCCCAAAACTGCAGTCTCAACTGTGAAGAATCTTGAGAGTTCACAGACCACACAAAAAACCGATTTCCTCCTCACCCCCAAACTCCCAAAATTGAAATCTTGACTCTTAAAAATGTGGACATTTCAGAGAGCACATGAGACTTCCCATCCCCCTATCATACCCCGCCTAAACTAATCTCTTAACTATGAAGACTGCGAAGTGTTCAGAAAGGACATGGATCTCCACTCTCCCCCCTTCCCGATTCCGCCGCAACTGATCGCTTAACTCTGAAGACTGTTGAGAGTTCAGAGAACACATGAAACCCCCCCACCCCCCTCGGCCCTTTCCAGAATCCGCCTAATCTGAGCTCTTAATGCTGACGACGGCTCAAAGTTGGGAGGATAGTTGAACCCCCCCCCCCCACCCCCTCCTCCTCCTCAGAAATAAATGAATGATAATCAACAATAAAAAATCTGGATTCTTAAGGATGATAGGGCATTACGTCAAAAAAGGTGATAAAAATCTGAATATTTTTTTTGTATTAAGGTTACCCTAAAAAAAATTCAGTAGAAGTTTCAAAAGCACTGTAGAAAGCTTTTGTAGGAGATAATCGAGTTTGAAGTTAACATAGGTTCTTATGGGAAAAAGTGGTAAAAAAATTCTATAGGCTTAAAAAAAGGTGATAAAAATCTGAAACTTTTTGGGTATACCGGAAAAGAATATTCAATTTTTTTGGATTAATTTTTGAAACCATTAGGAAGCTTTTCGATTTTTAGATAAATTATTTCACCCGTCTAGTGACAAAAATTGTCACTCTCGTTCAACGTGGCAATGCGTGGCAACGTGGCAATGGTATGTATTTCCCATGCTCGGCGTGCACAACATGCGCCCTACGGTACCCCTTGCAACGTTGTCAAATTTAGAGAGTTACTGCTAGTGAAAATTCTCTAGCTGGGGGAATACCGATGTTAGCTTAGAGGTACAATTTTTTTCGTAAGCTAAAATGGATTGTAATGCCCTATCATCTTTAACCCTCAAGGCAGTTAAGAGTTCAGAGGACAGATGGACACCCGCCCTCCCCCTCCTCCTCCCAGAAATAAATAAATAAAAAAAATACTGGACTCTTAACTCTGACGGCAAGTAAGAGTTCAGAGAACACCTGTAACCGCCCCCCCTCCCCCTCCCCAGTAATAAATAAATAATGATCAACAATAAAAATACTGGACTCTTAACTCTGACGGCAAGTAAGAGTTCAGGGAACACCTGTAACCGCCCCCCCTCCCCCTCCCCAGTAATAAATAAATAATGATCAACAATAAAAATACTGGACTCTTAACTCTGACGGCAAGTAAGAGTTCAGGGAACACCTGTAACCGCCCCCCCTCCCCCTCCCCAGTAATAAATAAATAATGATCAACAATAAAAATACTGGACTCTTAACTCTGACGGCAAGTAAGAGTTCAGGGAACACCTGTAACCGCCCCCCCTCCCCCTCCCCAGTAATAAATAAATAATGATCAACAATAAAAATACTGGACTCTTAACTCTGACGGCAGGTAAGAATTCAGAGAACACATGCAAACCCCGCCACCACCTCCCCGGAAAGGAATAAATAATAATCGACAATAAAAAAACTGAACTCTTTACTCTGACGGCAGGTAAGAGTTCAGAGAACACATGTAAACTCCCGCTCCACTTCCCCAGAAAGGAATAAATAATAATCAACAATAAAAAAACTGAACTCTTTACTCTGACGGCAGTTAAGAGTTCAGAGAACACATGTAAACCTCCCCTTTCCACCCCAGATATTAATAAGTAATGATCAACAATAAAAAAACTCAACTCTTAACTCTGACGGCAGGTAAGGGTTCAGAGAACAAATGGACTCCCCTCCCTTCCCCAGAAATAAATAAATAATGATCAACAATAAAAAAACTGAACTCTTAACTCTGACGGCAGGTAAGAGTTCAGAGAACACATGTAAACCTCCCCTCCCCTCCCCAGAAATAAATAAATAATGATCAACAATAAAAATACTAGACTCTTAACTCTGACGGCAGGTAAGAGTTCAGAGAACAAATGACCCCACCCCCTTCCCACCCCAGAAATAAATAAATAATGATCAACAATAAAAATACTAGACTCTTAACTCTGACGGCAGGTAAGAGTTCAGAGACCATGTGCAAACTCCCCCTCCACCTCCCCAGAAAGGAATAAATAATAATCAACAATAAAAAAACTGAACTCTTTACTCTGACGGCAGGAAAGAGTGCAGAGAACACATGTAAACTCCCCCTCCACCTCCCAGAAAGGAATAAATAATAATCAACACTAAAAAAGCAGAACTCTACTCTGACGGCAGTTAAGAGTTCAGAGAACACATGTAAACCCCCCCGGCCACTCCCCTTTCCACCTCAGATATTAATAAGTAATGATCAACAATAAAAAAACTCAACTCTTAACTCCGACGGCAGGTAAGTGTTCAGAGAACAAATGGACCCCCCTCCCTTCCCCAGAAATGAATAAATAATGATCAACAATAAAAAAACTGAACTCTTAACTCTGACGGCAGGTAAGAGTTCAGAGAACACATGTAAACTCCCGCTCCACCTCCCCAGAAAGGAATAAATAATAATCAACAATAAAAAAACAGAACTCTTTACTCTGACGGCAGTTAAGAGTTCAGAGAACACATGTAAACCTCTCCTCCCCGCCCCAGCTATTAATAAGTAATGATCAACAATAAAAAAAACTCAACTCTTAACTCTGACGGCAGGTAAGGCTTCAGAGAACAAATGGACTCCCCTCCCTTCCCCAGAAATAAATAAATAATGATCAACAATAAAAAAACTGAACTCTTAACTCTGACGGCAGGTAAGGCTTCAGAGAACAAATGGACTCCCCTCCCTTCCCCAGAAATAAATAAATAATGATCAACAATAAAAAAACTGAACTCTTAACTCTGACGGCAGGTAAGGCTTCAGAGAACAAATGGACTCCCCTCCCTTCCCCAGAAATAAATAAATAATGATCAACAATAAAAAAACTGAACTCTTAACTCTGACGGCAGGTAAGGCTTCAGAGAACAAATGGACTCCCCTCCCTTCCCCAGAAATAAATAAATAATGATCAACAATAAAAAAACTGAACTTTTAACTCTGACGGCAGGTAAGAGTTTAGAGAACACATGTAAACCCCCCCGGCCCCTCACCAGAATCCGACATAGCCCCAACTCTGACCGAACTCTGAACTTTCTCTGAAATGTTGGAAATATTCAAGTCTTACGCAACTCTGACGCAACTCTGAAGTCGGTCCGTCAGGGGATCCAACTTTTCATACAAACCCAAACATTTTTCTTTGCCCCACTCCCTTGGTACTGTATCCTCCAGGAGAAGGGAGAAGAAAATCCTCGATAAAACTCTAATTTACTCGAACCAATGTTCCAATTTCAAAAAAAAAGAAAAAAATGAAATATTTGTCCATATGGCCTTCAAAAAATTATTTTAAAAAAATTTGACATTTTTGCTCTCATTGATTTTATACCCCCTCCGAACGTCTTCTTGAAAGACATTGAAAAATCTTATCAGTAATATTCACGGAGAGGATTTCCCACCATCCACCCCTCGAACATCTGCTTAAGATCTTCAATATCTCGAAAAATTCTCTATTATTCCTTAATACCTAAAAGAAGAAGTAAAAAAAACAGTGGGATTAAGGAAATCTTCATCATTTAAATTGAGCCTTCAACTCTAAAAAAAAATATCAGTAATTTTTTGAGCGCTCTCCTATCTTATTTACCATTACTCTTTCCTGCGGAAAATGAGCATGAAACACAAAGAAAACTTCTTTTGCATTTTTCTATTAAATTTACCGTTCAACCTTCAAAAAATTTTGGAGGAATAAAAAATTGATCATCATGTCTTTCAATGACACACCCAGACGCCATAATATCCCCGTGCCACCTCACCGCTACTAAGTAGCAAAACAATCGAATTGAAATTCCCATCGACATTTGATTATTCCCCGGTACGTCCTCGTTCATGTCAATGACTTCATCTTTCAACTTCTAAAAAAATTTAATAACAAGCAGGGCAGCAACCCTTTTCGACAAACGACATTTGACCGTTACTTTATGCGTTATTAGCCCTTTCCTTTTTTTATTTCTACCAATTCCATTACTAGAAAGCTTCTGAATGCACTGTCAGAAAATTACTCTTGAAATGTTGAGTGAAAAAGATTGAAATTTTTAACAACGACAAAGTTATATGAAATTTTTAGATATTTCTTCATTGACGAATCAGTTGATTTCGTGAATATTCAAGTAATTCTCGATTTTCAAGTCTATACGGTTCTCAAAAACCTTGAAAATTTTGGAAATTGAAGTAATAACTTTTCTGAACTGTCAATCTATTGAAAATTGAATTGTATGTGATATTCAATTTTCACGAGGTGTTCGGAAATTCAAGCTTTCATTGAAAAATCTGGGACTGTTTAATATGAAAAACCCAATTTTTTTGAATATTCAAGATGAATGGGAAATTCAGTGAGCGCTTTCATTTGAAATTGAATTCAACCTCACAACATCGAAAATTCAGATGATGCTGTTACTAAAATTTCAAGAACTTTCTAACAGTGTGGATCCATAGCGAGCGGTACTGCGTAAATGTTGAGTTGCATTCGACAATTGTCACAGAACAGATCACCAATAATCACATGAAATCAATGATTCCATGAAAATATGGAAATCTCCCTGAAATCACGTGAAATCAGTAATCACTGTATCACCGGATTTCCAGATGAATGACCACTCGGATTGTTGAGTTTATTTTATATTTTGGATTCGATTTGATATAACATTGTATTTAGTCTTTGAAACGTAATGGTCTGCGTAAGTAGAATCTTTGTGGCTAAAAAATGTCTCAATTTTTTTGCTGGATGTAAGAAAAAACAGGCACTTCCATATCTGCGTGAAAAAATTAGGGAATATAATTCATTAATTACGCGTCGCGGGTCGTCGATATTGACTCACTATAATATTTGTTTGTTTGGTTTAAAGCAGGAGTAAGATTATGAAAGAAACAGCACAGGCAGCGCTTCCCCCATTAGCCTTCCAACAACACTGTATAAATAAAGACTGATCGAAATGTCGCAATTAGTCAGACTTCAGACTATCTTCATAGATGGAATTCCTAGTCATCTCGGTTCTCATTTTGTATCTTCAACTTCGGCAGAAGGTTCAAACTGGCTCACCTCTGTATTCGGTAGATTTGTGTCCTCCAACAATACCCAGGGTATGTACGAAAGTGTTCCAAGTAGCACAAAGTTCATCCCATCTGGTTGGAATCACAAGTCACGGCACAAAGCGAGTAGACTTACCATCGGGACCGAAAAACGTAAACGTAACTTCTTTGACAGTTTATCCCGCTGATATTTCGCCCTGCACTACACCACCCCCAGTGAATCTGCACCTTCATTCATTTCGCACAATTGTGCGGTCTCTTTTTTTTATCGTTATTTTACATCGCTTCGACCTGGTTAGGGTATGCTCCAATGACGATCAAGACTTTAAATGGTTAGATCTCACCATTCTATCCGGCCTGTGAGGCCATGTGAGGCCATGTGAGGCAACGAACTTACCCACTGCGATAAGCCATCGGGGCTCTCTAACTTTGAATTGCATGGAATTACAAAAAGAATTGAATGTCGAAAAACGCCAGTATCTCGAGACAATCTTCCTAATCAATAATCAATTAACGAAATTCCCAACAGAATGTTTGAAGGATTTTCCTTACCTGCAATACATATTCATAATAAATCAACAGATCAAGGTTTTATCTTCCGATTCATTTGCTAATGTAACGAAGAAACTTGAACATCTTAGTTTAGAATCTAATCAGCTGGGAGTCATCGAGCCAGAGACTTTCAAGCAATTGAGCACTCTAACCCACCTGAACTTGCAGCAAAATCGTTTAGAAATACTACGTCCTGATATGTTTGCTGATCTTCATAATTTGGTATATCTCAACTTGGAGAATAACCCAATCCATACGATAAACCCTGGAACTTTTACGAGTTCTCTTCATCTCCTCATTCTTCACGGGAACCAGCTATGCAATCAATCGAGTCTCTTTGATGAAATTCGTAGAAATATGATTGTTTATGTTTCGCCATGAATAATAATCAATATTTGATTCTGGACGAGTTGTAAATTCGACCAGTTTGACTACTCAAATCACTCGTGGGAAATGTAACACGCCGAATTGGTTCTTTATGTCAGATATCATTTAAAAACGAAGAGAGAGAAACGAAGGGAAAAACGTAGCACTGGTAATAATAATAATAATATTAACGCACAACATGCAATTAATAATTAACAGTTAACAGTTTATTCACAATTCGGATACACTTGGTTGTTATTTGTTGAAGGCGATTTTCACACTTCGACGTTTGGTTAATAACTGACTTCGAAAAATGAGTTTTTCGCTAAGTGGAAATTGCAAGAGAGGAAGGGAAAATAGGGCGTAAACTTTGGGGAGCCTCGATAGAAACGAAAATGTCATTGGTCAAGGACTGCAGGAGGAGGGTGAAAATTAGTATGCAGGAAAAAGGATCGATTTGATTGGTTTCGGGGTTGGGCGTTGCCAGACTGGAGCGTGGAAAGACGGAAAAACCCAGGCTCGAACCCTGGGCCAGCTGAGGATCAAAAAGGAGGTTCGGGCATGTCTGGAAAGGGCAATAATGATAGCAAGGACATAACGGTTTCGTGGATTAGGACCTTGTTCAATAGAGATTAAATTTTGGAAATGAGAGAAATTGTAGGTAATAATCGTTAAGAGCGAATAATAAAATAACAGACGATTCGAGGGTACAGTATGAGAAAATAAATCTTTTGTTATAATGGAAACGAAATTGTCGAGGATTAAGAATATTGCTGAGGGAATTTTGCTAATGGTCTTTTTACAATTCCCTTAAGGAAAGGTAGAGACGTTTTTCCCCAAGACCCGCCAAATACCACGAAAAAAAGGGAATTCAAAGAAATGAGTGTCGGATGAGTATGCGAGGTATGAAGGGATAGGAGTGGAAATTTTCTCCAATATTTAATTATTTTATATTAAATTCAAAACTGCGTGTATCGGCACGCAACAGTTTATATCCGTATAAAATGTTTTTTTCCAAATAGAACATTTTTTTGGTGAAACTTCCTATATGGGGATCCCATTGAATATCAATATTGTAATTAAAAAAATGTTGTTTTAAAATAAATTGTTTGGAAAAGACTGTTTTTTCTCCAAGAGAAATTCACAAAAATACCCGAGATACGGGAGTTTGAAGCTGAGCGCGCACAGGTAGGCAGGTGTTCCAGGGTTGCACCACTCGACAATAGGATCCCTCCGATGGTGCCGATAAATCTCCGAACTCGGGGGCGAGGGCGGGTTTATTTTGACACAATTTCATATCTGTTTCCCCAAAATTTGTCTGAGGTGGATTTTCTTGACTCAGGCGTTAGTCTATTTTGAACTCTCCGGCGAAGTGTTGACTGTTAGTGAAATGTGGATAGAAAAGGATCCCGTACGAATCGTGTCAATCCATCGAGACAGAAAAAACGATACTATCATGGAAAAAAACGTGCTTCAAGTTCAAGTACAATTTCACTAGAGAGTGCATCAGCAAAAAAGTTGAGAAAAGGTGATGATTCTGACAATGGAGTTCCCATTTCAAACGTTGATAACTGTTTGATAAATTTCGCAATGGTGTTTACTGCGCTCAGTAATTTTGTGGTTTGTAGAGAGTGTCAGGGAAATATAGAATTTAGAAAAAGGGATCTCAATGGCTTGGGGTTTAAAATTTTGTTAGATTGCAAATGTGGCCAAAGTGCGATTCGATCCTCGCCTTACAGTAACCGAACATATGAAATAAATCGTCGCATGATTCTTACTTTCCGACTTCTGGGCATTGGTTTGAAGGGCTTCAATCTTTTCTATGGAACAATGGACATGGGGCGGGGTGTGAGCAATAGTTTATATTATCGAAGTATGAAACTCATTTCCGAGGCATGCAAACCAATATACGATAAAGTGACACGCAAAGCTGTTCAAGAAGAACAGGAATTAGCAAAGGAGGATGAAAAAGATGAATTGACGGTATCAGGTGATGGCACCTGGAAGAAACGCGGTTTCAGTTCTCGTGTAGGAGCTTCAACTATTATTGGCAAGTTGAGTGGCAAGGTTTTTGATGCTGAAGTAAAATCAAGTTTTTGTCAGGGCTGTAATCTGAATAAAAATAAATTTGACACCCAAGAAGAACTTAATGACTGGATGGAGGAGCATAAAAAAGAATGTACTCTCAACCGCACTGGTAGTACAGGAGAAATGGAAGTTGGTGCAATCGTTGACATGTTTAAAGATCGGAGGAAAAATATAACGTCAAGAATACTACCTATATTGGCGATGGTGATAGTAAAACATTGGCTCGATTCCAAAAAGCAAAGCTATATGGGGAAAAAATTCACATTAGGAAGAAAGAATGTAGAGCGAATACCCAGAATAATAACAAAAGTCTGAATTCTTTAATTTTGACTTTTTCTCCGAAGCACATTCATTCGGGGAAAATTGTTGTAGAAATATCGACACATCTTGCAGTCTGTATCTTCAGCGAAGTATTTGGCGCTATTTTAGGTCTACAGACTAACACATTGGCTTCTGAGAGGGACCAGGTGAGAATTGAACGTTTGGAAAGACGCGTGTCAGATTGCAGATTAATAGTGAGTAATTACATATTTCCTTTACACAGCACTTCTACAACTCAACGCACAGTTTCCCTTATAGCGGCGAGTTTTCCTCGCCAAACGCACCAAAACTTTGGGGGCGCTTTTCTCGGAACTAGATTTTCTCGGAGCTACACGTATTGTTTACACGATATTTATTAAAGTTATTGACCAATTGAATTGAATTTTTTCAAAATACATTCTCCACTTCATTGATCATCGCTCGAATCAACTTAAACATATAATTTCCTTTTTTTTAAATTTACTATAAAGCAATAACTGATGAGATGAATCGTGAAAAAATCGAATGCACTCTCCCTCGATCGATTATTATTGTATACGTGAATTTATATCATTGAGGAACATTTGGACGAAGCCCACATGTCTATAGATTATATAAATGTCAAAATTTTTCATTTCAGATCATTGGGAATATCACAATCGTGTGAACTATGGCAGGTGCAACGGTGGAACAGTGTTAATTCAAGAGCTGATTATATTTATTGTTTTGTTTATTTATCAATCCAATATTTTTACTCATGTAGTGTAAACATTAACAAAGATATTGTAAAAAAAAACAAAGCTCTAAATTTATTTCCTCAATGAACAAAAAATTCTGGAAATTCAACTGTTTTTACCTACGCTAGAGGGGAATACCGTCTTAAATGCAATGAAAGAATGTAAATATTCGATACAGCCATTTCATCATGGCTGTCTATACTTGGTATGTTAATATTGTTAAAATTGAATGAGAATTTTTTAAACAGCATGAAAAAAACGGGCCCCCAGAGATATGTATAACTATTTACCTGTAGTCCAGTCAATCTGGAAATGGTTTTGGTGGGCGAGTGGAAAAATGATTCTACATGAAAATTATTCTAAAATGTTTAGAAAGGTGCCCTGAACAACATATCAAAATGGAGCGGGTCAAGCCATTTTGCTAATATTGTTAAGTAATGAAGAACTAATGAAATTTCGGAGGTTAACGCCAAAAATGCTGATAAGTTTTGTTCAATGCATTCGATCTCGAAAAAAATATCAGAATAGAGGAGAAAACACTCCACGAAATTGAAGCGACAAGTGATGTTTTAGGACTAATAGTTCGCTCACAATTAATTCGGAAAGATTTTTTACCCAGATTTTCCCAAAATAGTTTATTGACAACGCAAGTTCCAACCCCCTGTTGTGCACGCATACGACACAATTCGCGCGGACGACGTTATTTTACACATTCAAGAAATCATATTTTTTGAATATTTGAGTAGTATGAAAGCAAGTGGATATTGTATACCAATCAGGAATTGCATGGTGATGTATCATAGAGTCTAGTCAGACGCTCTTAATGTTTTTTAACAGATAAAAACTGTATTTTCATCAGTCTGACAGTGTTAACGTCTCTGAGCAATTTTTATCCATGGAAGCCTTCCTTATGATTATTAAGCGAGGCATTCCACACTATTTCAATTGGGCAAAAATTATTTTCGCCTGATTTTTGTATAAATTGTAAAAGAGGTTCAGAAATGTCTGCAAATGCAAGGAAAAGAAAACAAAATACAAAATTGGAGGTCTCTAAATAAGCAAGTATTTAGAACATCATAACTCGACAAATGTTGGTTGTATCAAAACAATAATGAAGGACTTTTTTATTGCCAACGAGTGGTAGATTCATACAACAATTTTATTTTTGCAAGAAAGTCCAATTTACGATACGTTTGTTGATAAACAAATTAGAAAGTTGATGAAAAAAACATGTTTGCAGGACTCAAAAATTCAGACAAAAAATATATTTTATCGAGTGCATATCGGAGAATTCACTGTTAAATTTTTATAGGGTGTTTCGATAGAGAGCCTGAGATATTATTTGTAATGTGCGGCCGCATCGAGCTAAGTTAACCGACTGTGTTGAGTAGGGAGACAAGAGAGCTCTCATTGAATCATACTCAATAGTTTGTGAGCATATTATTCTTTTAAGTTTATGAATTGCAGGGATGTAAGAGCTTATGGAAGTATTATCGTTTAATGTCTTTGAAATTTCTAGGAAATTGATTATGACTCAACTAATAAATAAAAACGACGCAAGAGTAGTGCACGAGAGAAGTATACAATTGGTGGTATTATTGATATAACATTCTAAATTGGCCGGCTTCTGATTGTTATATCATTTATAATATTTTTCCCCACTCATCCATAACTGGAATTGATGGCTTTAGGTGCAATGAACACCTTAAACATGTTAGGGGGTGGAGTACTTGGAGCACTCCCTGTTGCGACGCAAACAGTCATTTTATTCATTTAATTTGTCATTTTGTACGTCTATTATATTGTTTGTTTTTAAAAATATTTCTAAAGGCATATTTTCTAAAATATTTCTTAGACTAGTCAAGTAAGAACTTTTATTTTTTCTTTTGTACAAAGATTTCTTTTAATACGTAGAACTCTCAAAAACTGAAAACCAGACAGTAAACACGAAAACGAGTTCAATATATTTTTCTCTCTTACAAAGACACCATTCAACTTGACGAGAAATGTAACAGTTTATTTCACCACAGTCAGGTCCTTCAGACCTTTTGTTACTTTGATGACAAACACATGTTGGAAAACTGTCTGGACCCATGGGCCTTCGCCACACTGCGAAGTATCCCTACTCCTACATTTCTCTTTCTCTCTCTTTTTCTCCTTTTCCGGTGCATTTTTGTCAATGCTCTCTTTTCAACTTATATGAAAAACAAAACCTTTATTCAGCCAAGAAAATCGTCCACTAGTTGACGACAGTAACCGAGCAACCGCGATGAAGAACACTTCTCCGGGTATCCAATTTTTTTTTACAGTCAAAATATCTCAAATCCGAATTTAAGTCAATTTGTTAATCAAACTATTTTTTAAAACAATATATTTAGTGACCTTTGATTATTAGTGTTAAGTAGAATGTACGACGATTATTTTGGATTATCAGTGTTTTTTATCAAATGGAGAAACTAAGTGAAAAATTTTTGCATTTAATCTAAAAATAAAAAAAAACATTATTTGAGTGAATTGAAATCAGTGTCTCAAGTTTTTTCTTAATTAAAATTCCCCTTCATATCAGACTCACCTTCGGTTTAAGAAAATTTGGGATAAACATAATGGTCCTTCGAGCCGGATTATACCGCGAACTGTAAATTCAAATGTGAGTAAGTGATAGGTGTAACAACGCTACAACGATGGCGGCCGCCAATCTCGCTCAAATTAAAACTTTGCTAAAAAAAATACAATCATTTAAAGGACAAACTACAAGTGTTCGTTCATTTATTCTTTTGTACAAGAATCGAAACCCACTGGATGGGAAATTGGAAGAACGTATTGATAAATATAATGACAGGTGGAATGAAACTGAACCAATCTTGCTACAACTGGCAGATCTTGATCCTGAAAATGAACACCATGCAGTTGACCTTAAAGACAATTTGGAAGCAGACTACAACAGTAACATCGCTGAATATGAACGGATTATGGGCGTAGCAAGAGGAGAAATATCNACTCTCCCTCGATCGATTATTATTGTATACGTGAATTTATATCATTGAGGAACATTTGGACGAAGCCCACATGTCTATAGATTATATAAATGTCAAAATTTTTCATTTCAGATCATTGGGAATATCACAATCGTGTGAACTATGGCAGGTGCAACGGTGGAACGGTGTTAATTCAAGACCTGATTATATTTATTGTTTTGTTTATTTATCAATCT
>NW_021681278.1:97056-103617 GCF_001412515.2 Diachasma alloeum | reverse complement strand
GAGTTCAATATATTTTTCTCTCTTACAAAGACACCATTCAACTTGACGAGAAATGTAACAGTTTATTTCACCACAGTCAGGTCCTTCAGACCTTTTGTTACTTTGATGACAAACACATGTTGGAAAACTGTCTGGACCCATGGGCCTTCGCCACACTGCGAAGTATCCCTACTCCTACATTTCTCTTTCTCTCTCTTTTTCTCCTTTTCCGGTGCATTTTTGTCAATGCTCTCTTTTCAACTTATATGAAAAACAAAACCTTTATTCAGCCAAGAAAATCGTCCACTAGTTGACGACAGTAACCGAGCAACCGCGATGAAGAACACTTCTCCGGGTATCCAATTTTTTTTTACAGTCAAAATATCTCAAATCCGAATTTAAGTCAATTTGTTAATCAAACTATTTTTTAAAACAATATATTTAGTGACCTTTGATTATTAGTGTTAAGTAGAATGTACGACGATTATTTTGGATTATCAGTGTTTTTTATCAAATGGAGAAACTAAGTGAAAAATTTTTGCATTTAATCTAAAAATAAAAAAAAACATTATTTGAGTGAATTGAAATCAGTGTCTCAAGTTTTTTCTTAATTAAAATTCCCCTTCATATCAGACTCACCTTCGGTTTAAGAAAATTTGGGATAAACATAATGGTCCTTCGAGCCGGATTATACCGCGAACTGTAAATTCAAATGTGAGTAAGTGATAGGTGTAACAACGCTACAACGATGGCGGCCGCCAATCTCGCTCAAATTAAAACTTTGCTAAAAAAAATACAATCATTTAAAGGACAAACTACAAGTGTTCGTTCATTTATTCTTTTGTACAAGAATCGAAACCCACTGGATGGGAAATTGGAAGAACGTATTGATAAATATAATGACAGGTGGAATGAAACTGAACCAATCTTGCTACAACTGGCAGATCTTGATCCTGAAAATGAACACCATGCAGTTGACCTTAAAGACAATTTGGAAGCAGACTACAACAGTAACATCGCTGAATATGAACGGATTATGGGCGTAGCAAGAGGAGAAATATCTAGTGTAAGTGGGAATTCTCAATCTATCGAGGCAAGTCAACCCAAAATGCGTAAGGTGAAACTTCCCGATGCTCCTCCACCAAAATTCAATGGAGAAGTTGAAAACTGGTTATCGTTCAAAGCAGAATTCGAGTCGTTGATTCACAACCGTGAGGATGTTTCCCAAACTGATAANAGTGTTAATTCAAGAGCTGATTATATTTATTGTTTTGTTTATTTATCAATCCAATATTTTTACTCATGTAGTGTAAACATTAACAAAGATATTGTAAAAAAAAACAAAGCTCTAAATTTATTTCCTCAATGAACAAAAAATTCTGGAAATTCAACTGTTTTTACCTACGCTAGAGGGGAATACCGTCTTAAATGCAATGAAAGAATGTAAATATTCGATACAGCCATTTCATCATGGCTGTCTATACTTGGTATGTTAATATTGTTAAAATTGAATGAGAATTTTTTAAACAGCATGAAAAAAACGGGCCCCCAGAGATATGTATAACTATTTACCTGTAGTCCAGTCAATCTGGAAATGGTTTTGGTGGGCGAGTGGAAAAATGATTCTACATGAAAATTATTCTAAAATGTTTAGAAAGGTGCCCTGAACAACATATCAAAATGGAGCGGGTCAAGCCATTTTGCTAATATTGTTAAGTAATGAAGAACTAATGAAATTTCGGAGGTTAACGCCAAAAATGCTGATAAGTTTTGTTCAATGCATTCGATCTCGAAAAAAATATCAGAATAGAGGAGAAAACACTCCACGAAATTGAAGCGACAAGTGATGTTTTAGGACTAATAGTTCGCTCACAATTAATTCGGAAAGATTTTTTACCCAGATTTTCCCAAAATAGTTTATTGACAACGCAAGTTCCAACCCCCTGTTGTGCACGCATACGACACAATTCGCGCGGACGACGTTATTTTACACATTCAAGAAATCATATTTTTTGAATATTTGAGTAGTATGAAAGCAAGTGGATATTGTATACCAATCAGGAATTGCATGGTGATGTATCATAGAGTCTAGTCAGACGCTCTTAATGTTTTTTAACAGATAAAAACTGTATTTTCATCAGTCTGACAGTGTTAACGTCTCTGAGCAATTTTTATCCATGGAAGCCTTCCTTATGATTATTAAGCGAGGCATTCCACACTATTTCAATTGGGCAAAAATTATTTTCGCCTGATTTTTGTATAAATTGTAAAAGAGGTTCAGAAATGTCTGCAAATGCAAGGAAAAGAAAACAAAATACAAAATTGGAGGTCTCTAAATAAGCAAGTATTTAGAACATCATAACTCGACAAATGTTGGTTGTATCAAAACAATAATGAAGGACTTTTTTATTGCCAACGAGTGGTAGATTCATACAACAATTTTATTTTTGCAAGAAAGTCCAATTTACGATACGTTTGTTGATAAACAAATTAGAAAGTTGATGAAAAAAACATGTTTGCAGGACTCAAAAATTCAGACAAAAAATATATTTTATCGAGTGCATATCGGAGAATTCACTGTTAAATTTTTATAGGGTGTTTCGATAGAGAGCCTGAGATATTATTTGTAATGTGCGGCCGCATCGAGCTAAGTTAACCGACTGTGTTGAGTAGGGAGACAAGAGAGCTCTCATTGAATCATACTCAATAGTTTGTGAGCATATTATTCTTTTAAGTTTATGAATTGCAGGGATGTAAGAGCTTATGGAAGTATTATCGTTTAATGTCTTTGAAATTTCTAGGAAATTGATTATGACTCAACTAATAAATAAAAACGACGCAAGAGTAGTGCACGAGAGAAGTATACAATTGGTGGTATTATTGATATAACATTCTAAATTGGCCGGCTTCTGATTGTTATATCATTTATAATATTTTTCCCCACTCATCCATAACTGGAATTGATGGCTTTAGGTGCAATGAACACCTTAAACATGTTAGGGGGTGGAGTACTTGGAGCACTCCCTGTTGCGACGCAAACAGTCATTTTATTCATTTAATTTGTCATTTTGTACGTCTATTATATTGTTTGTTTTTAAAAATATTTCTAAAGGCATATTTTCTAAAATATTTCTTAGACTAGTCAAGTAAGAACTTTTATTTTTTCTTTTGTACAAAGATTTCTTTTAATACGTAGAACTCTCAAAAACTGAAAACCAGACAGTAAACACGAAAACGAGTTCAATATATTTTTCTCTCTTACAAAGACACCATTCAACTTGACGAGAAATGTAACAGTTTATTTCACCACAGTCAGGTCCTTCAGACCTTTTGTTACTTTGATGACAAACACATGTTGGAAAACTGTCTGGACCCATGGGCCTTCGCCACACTGCGAAGTATCCCTACTCCTACATTTCTCTTTCTCTCTCTTTTTCTCCTTTTCCGGTGCATTTTTGTCAATGCTCTCTTTTCAACTTATATGAAAAACAAAACCTTTATTCAGCCAAGAAAATCGTCCACTAGTTGACGACAGTAACCGAGCAACCGCGATGAAGAACACTTCTCCGGGTATCCAATTTTTTTTTACAGTCAAAATATCTCAAATCCGAATTTAAGTCAATTTGTTAATCAAACTATTTTTTAAAACAATATATTTAGTGACCTTTGATTATTAGTGTTAAGTAGAATGTACGACGATTATTTTGGATTATCAGTGTTTTTTATCAAATGGAGAAACTAAGTGAAAAATTTTTGCATTTAATCTAAAAATAAAAAAAAACATTATTTGAGTGAATTGAAATCAGTGTCTCAAGTTTTTTCTTAATTAAAATTCCCCTTCATATCAGACTCACCTTCGGTTTAAGAAAATTTGGGATAAACATAATGGTCCTTCGAGCCGGATTATACCGCGAACTGTAAATTCAAATGTGAGTAAGTGATAGGTGTAACAACGCTACAACGATGGCGGCCGCCAATCTCGCTCAAATTAAAACTTTGCTAAAAAAAATACAATCATTTAAAGGACAAACTACAAGTGTTCGTTCATTTATTCTTTTGTACAAGAATCGAAACCCACTGGATGGGAAATTGGAAGAACGTATTGATAAATATAATGACAGGTGGAATGAAACTGAACCAATCTTGCTACAACTGGCAGATCTTGATCCTGAAAATGAACACCATGCAGTTGACCTTAAAGACAATTTGGAAGCAGACTACAACAGTAACATCGCTGAATATGAACGGATTATGGGCGTAGCAAGAGGAGAAATATCTAGTGTAAGTGGGAATTCTCAATCTATCGAGGCAAGTCAACCCAAAATGCGTAAGGTGAAACTTCCCGATGCTCCTCCACCAAAATTCAATGGAGAAGTTGAAAACTGGTTATCGTTCAAAGCAGAATTCGAGTCGTTGATTCACAACCGTGAGGATGTTTCCCAAACTGATAAAATGAGTTATCTTCGTCAAGCATTGACAGGTCCAGCTTATGAAAAAGTTAAAATGATGGCAATTACTGCTGATAATTATGGAAGAGCTTGGAAGTTATTGAAACAATCCTACTCAGATGAGAGAGTTCTCATTTCACGACATTTAAAACTGCTGTTAGCCTTACCAATTCAAGAAAAAGAGGCAGCAGCTGGCTTACAGCAACTGGTTGATTCAACAAGGCAACACTTGGAAGTATTAAGTACTCTAGGTATAGAAGTGAGTAGCCACATCATCGTCGCTTTATTAGAAACAAAATTACACAAGAATACAGCTGAAGCTTGGGATGAGAAACTTGTTCAAGGGAAATTTCCAAAGTTGAAAAAATTATTGAAATTTTTATCTCGACGTGCCACCCGTTTCATCAATCGCAATACTGAGACACCAAAGGGTAAACTCGAAGAATCTACATCATCACGCCCAAGCTTTCGTTACAAATTCTGACAAAAAATGCACTTTATGTGATGAGAGAATTCATCCATTATTCAAATGCAAGATTTTTAGAAATATGACAGTTGCAAAACGCTTGAGAACAGTTGAAACAGGAGGATTCTGTCGCAACTGTCTTCGCGATAATCACAAGATTACTGATTGTGTCTCTAAAAATAATTGTTGGATTTGCCAAGAGGGTCACAATACTCTTCTACATGTCGACGCAGTCACTTCTGGGTCTAATGATACCCAATCTCAAAGTAAAACTGATTAACAATCAATAACCGGAATGGATCATCCAGTAACACTCATCACCCATCGAATCAGCAATCAAATTCTATTAACAGCCGCCGTGAACATATCAAATAACAAGAGGAACCCTATTCGTGGCAGAGTGTTATTGGATTCTGCATCTACAACAAATTTTACAACAAACAAATTTGTTGAAAACTTGAATCTTCCTAAGAAAAAATATTCCATTCCGGTTGGTGCCTTATATGGATTGACAACGTTCACCAAATATAAGGTGACAATATTCCTTCAATCAAGTGATGGGAAATATCAAAAATCATTTGAATGTCTTTCTATACCTTCAATTTCCGAGTTTGTGCCAATGAGACCGATTCCACAAGAATTAATTAAAATACCAAATAATATCAAGTTGGCAGATCCAGACTTCTTCAAGCCAGCCCCAATTGATATTTTACTTGGATCAGGACCAACTCTCTCTCGACTCAGCATTGGACAAATTAAATTGTCTGGTCGTAATCAGCCTGAATTATATCTACAAAAGACTCAACTTGGCTGGGTGATTGGTGGAGATCTAGGAGTATTATCAGAAGATTCAGAGCCACAAACATTCCACGTTCAACTCGACAAACAGTTGACTAAATTCTGGGAAATCGAGGAAGGTCCTAAAAGAAAAATATTGTCATCCGATGAATTAGCAGCAGAAGAACATTTCATCACTAACATCACCAGAGAGGTCACTGGAAGATACGTCGTTGCTCTCCCATTTAATGATAAAAAAACTCAATTGGGATTATCAAAGGAAATCGCCATGAAAAGATATCTCAGTCTAGAGCATAGATTCAAAAGGAACAACAGAATTCAACATGCATACACCGAAGTAATAAACGAATATATCAAGCTCGGTCATATGTCTAAAACACCTGAGGAATATAATAATTGCGTCTATTTACCTCATCATGCGGTACTGAAGGAAACTAGTATGACTACCAAACTACGAGTCGTATTCGATGGATCCGCGAAGACATCTTCTGGAGTATCATTAAATGAAGCCTTATTGATAGGACCAACTATTCAAGATGATATATTTTCGACTTGGTTGGCTTCCGGATGGATGCCGCGTTGAGTTTCAGCATTGCGCCGACGTTTCGCAAACATTGCAGTCTGCATCTTCAGGGCTATCAGCTCCGATTCTGAGCTCCGATGTGTGGGGGCAGTCCTTATATACCTTCCCTTGTGGTGGTGGGGGAAGGGGAAGGGGGGGGGGAAGTCAGCCAATCATATGTTTTTAATTGATCAGCTGGTCAATTAAAAAACCGGGAGGACGGTTTTCCAAATGGGGTTCACTTGATATCCTCTGTCCCTGTTGAGGTTGTTAGGGTTTTTATGGATCTCCAAACCCTCTCGGTATTT